>NC_056725.1:1091587669-1091640169 GCF_019279795.1 Protopterus annectens | reverse complement strand
CATGGGCACAATATGGACACAATGGGAACAAGCCTCCCACCCACTGCTACTCACAACAGCAGTCCACGTCCCGAAGGTGCCTTGCCTGGAGGTTGAGCAGGAGGAGCATGTGGATCCTGTGAATGTGTACTGGGTTCCTCAAGGTGATGTAGCACATCCCACATGTGTCTGTGGAGCCCGCTATGAAACAGACCCTGGACCTGACCTCGGGGGACAAGATCATGTCTGTGTGTGCCCCTGGGGGGGACAACATCCCCTGAGGTGGTTCCACCTGAAGGTAGTGCTGGACCAGTACATGAGGAGGCCCCAGGGTGGGTCCCACATGTGATATGGCTTGGCAACATGGGCAGATTGGTTTGGAGAGGAGGTTCTGCTGACAAATATGCCCTAAACATGCTATTGTGTCACTGTTATAGAATATATGTGGGTAGTAATAGTCTACACAATCCCGGAACATGTCCAACAGCATGCATAGATATCCCCAATAACACAAAATGTCAGATATGCAGCAATCACATAGCAAGCATACCACAGGCATATATGGAACCATAGTGGTCCTGACAATGGCGTGCAGATGAATAGTCCATAACAGGCCAACAATGATAGTGTCCACACAGAGAACATGGCTACAAACACATAGCACAAAGTGTGGTACAATACAATACCTGTCCCACTGGTAGGTAAGCTATAGCCATACCTATTGAGTTGTGTGTACAGTTTGTTGTTGCTGATATGGTGGGGGGGGTGACAGAGATGTGTATTAAGAACTGTGGTAACCTTGCTGTATGAGTTGCTCAGACCTGTTTCCATCTTTATGTCTTTCAGGCAAAGCTGTCACATGGACGGCTCCCATCTTATTCAGCTGCTGAAAATGAAGTAGTGCTAACTTACCTAATCCAGCACTACCCTGTCCTGTTTGGCTGGGCCACCCATGAGCAGCAGGAATGGACCACCTTGTGGAACAACCTAGTCCACAGGGTCAATGATGTTGGACTGCACAAGCGCAGTTATGGGCAGGTCCGGCATCATTGTTCTGACCTGCTTTGCATTGCCGGTCGGCATGCTGCTGCAGTCCAGGGGGGATCACCTTGCAATGGGGGGGCATGCCATCCATCCCCCCTGACACATGTTGAGGAGCTCCTTGCCAGCCTCGTGGCACCTGCCCGTCCACACAACCAACAACTGCCGGACACCATTGTAGAGGTGGGTGCTACTCACACACCAGCTGAGGAGTGTGCTGGTAAGGCCACAGGGCACCTCAGTAGACCACTGTTGCGTATGCATCTGCATCTGTACAGGTAGATCATGCATATCTGTCATGTCATATATATAGTTTGTTGCTGCATAGTAGTAAAATACAGATGTGCATACGTGGTACTATTGTGGACATGTACTGTTGATGTACTGTAATTCTGCACCCACCCTGTAGAAATTCCACAGGTGTGGCCACTGACTTTGCATCTCTCACCTTCTTATGTAGGTACTTCCAGTATACCACCAAGGCAGCAGCCTGTAGCTGGTGAGTATGGTTTATGTTGATGCTTGCCAATACACCAGGCATGTAATGTCTATGGTATATTCCATGCACACATCTAACAAACCTACCCAGAATGCATGCTGTACATGTGCATGTATTGTTGCTGTTAAATGCATGGCATCACAGTGGTGACCATGATGGGGTATTGGAAGGGTATGTCAGACACCTGCAAGATAAGTAACATCCTGTCATTGTGGAATGTGTCCACAGGGATTAACATAATGGTGGGAGACATGGCCTACAGTAGGAACATGTGGAAACATCACCCGTATATAGTGCAACAACAGTGTATATACCAGTAGTACAATGGCAACTGTTACTGATTTATACTATGGCATAACGTATTACTGTGGTGCACATTATTAGCATGGACTAGGCTGTAACACGTGATGTTCGGTGTATGGGACACTGCAAACTGACACACATGTGTAGGCCCTACTTGTCAAGCATCTGCAAAAAGGCTGAAGGTAGGGAGTGTGTGTCAGTATGACACACCAGTACACTGCAGCTGGGATCCTAAGGATGCTAAGAATGGCTGTATCTGCACACAGTCAGGTTCAGGGACTATGGCATACATAAACCTACCCCCAAAGCAACAGTGATGGCAGTGTGTGAACACCAAGGGATATGCACATGAGTAGACCTTGCAAACATGCAGATTTGGGAGACATGTGTAGGGCAGACTGAACATACACTGTCAAATGCAGATGGCCCATGCTAGTATATCCCTGCCAGGAGTAGTGACTGCTGTAGTACACATGACAATAGGTGCAATAAACCATCATGATAAGGGTTTGCACACATATGCACACACAGAGTGTATGCATCATGGTCAGCATCTGCACACCTAACACATTTTGTAGACACTGCATGAGAATGTACAGGACATATGTCACATATCAGGCTCATTTACTGTTAAAATATGCGGTGATGTGGTCCCATGGCAGATCAAGGAAAGGTGCGTCATATCAATAAGGGTGTGTACACTCCCTATAGCCATGGTATGGTTTGACAGTTGTCAGTGTAATGGTATTGGATTGGTCATACATGGTCTGCTGATGTTGAAATCTGTACGCCAGACATCAGGCAGTCACAAATGACATCTGTCCATATATCATCCCAGGCACGTGTTGCTGAAAAACAAAGGGGCTGTGAGCATTAGAGCTGACATAGCTGACAAAGTACTACACATTCATCAATGGGTGGTGCACCTGTGAGGTTTGGTGCACGTTACATGGCAGGGTTCAGAACTGGTGCACAGCAATGTTGTGTACATGGGTGCAGTGGTATCCAGGGGAAGGGGCATCACCTAGTAACACAGCACATGCATCACACACTTGTATACTGTTGCTAGCATGGATTGACTATAGCTGCACTGCATGCTGTTGTGTACCATATGTTATGCATGTTGACAGATGGGTAATAGGACTGTGTGTACTGTCTTTGTGCAACCTCACCTGTATGTGTGTGAGTGTGTGTGTGTGTGTGTGTGTGTGTGTGTGTGTCGGTGACTGGTTATTTTGTCTGTAGGGTCACTCTGGTGAAGTGGAGGGAGAGTGATGCATGTAGGATGCATGTGTGCATGTGTGTGTGTGTTTGTGTGGGTGTCCATGTATGCACGTGTGATTGTAGGGTTGTTCATATAGCGGTACTTCCCTTTGGGCTCGTGCAGTACATGGACATGGACTGACACATGACACACCAGGAATACTTGTCATGTATGTAATAACAGGACAGCTGATAGTATAATAAGGTCTGTAGCATGGAACATGCATTGGGAGGGAAGGTAGACACCAGGTATACCCTTAATATTGCATTCAGCAGAGATGTGACCAACAACCCATGTATGCAGCACTACAGATGCATTGGGGAATTACTATACAACCCCAGGGAGTGTATCCATATATTACAGTTGTTACATGACAGGTTGATTGAACAGCATATCTGACATGTACTGAACAATACATACACGTGACACTCCAGTGCGTGTAATTATGGAGTAAACATAGTAGCCCCTCACATATAGGGGCCATTTTCACAATGTCCGGCATACCTCTCAACCATACCGAATTCCTCAGTAAATACCAATTTTGATGGCAAAATATTGGGGTGCCACAAATTCCCGCATGGCCCCTTTAATTTCCGAATTTCCCTTTTTTTTTTTTTTCCTTTTTTTTTACTGTTGACATCATCACATGCAGGGCATATGCGATGATGGCAGCTTATGCATACTGCCAGTCCATGTGTGCACACAGCACAGCCTTCTTCATTGTGGTTTCCCTCCTTTACTTATCTACTGAATTTCCTCCGCTCAGCTCCTGTCCTTCTCCAAGCCACCGATTCTGTGTAAGAAATACATGCAGTAGTTTTACTTACTTTACTTATTTAAGAAACGACTCCAGAAAACTTAAGTGCTTTTTTTTTTTTTTTTTTTTTTTTTTTAGTTTATTTTAATGGCTGAGTGAGGAGAAACTGTGCACTTTTCAAGTTAACAAACGGCTGCAAAAACTGTAACGGTTGCAGGCAAGGCTAATATTAGGTTTGTTTTTGTGTATGTGTGCGACAGTAGGAGAAGTTACGCTGTAGTTGTACTTTATGTATTTAAGAAATGGCTGCATTTTGTTTTACTTTTCATCAACTAATGGCTGCGTGAGGAGAAAATGTGTACTTTTTACTTTAAAAAATGGCTGCAGAAACTGTAATGGCAGGCAAGACAGGGAAACTGTGCTTTACTGCAGGTCTTGTAAAGGACTTAAACGGCTGCACTTGTTTCATTTTACTTAACAGCTGCATTTTATATATGTGAAACTGTGCTTGCATCAGGCAGCAAGAGTACTTCACTTATTTAAATTAATGGCTGGTTAACAGGTTTTATTTTAATGCCTGAGGAGAAACTTTGTACTTCATTTAAGAAACAGCTGCTGAAACTGTGCTTTACTTTAATGACTGAGTCTCTGAGCGAGGAGAAACTCTGTACTTTCATTTTACTTTAACAGTGGGGCAGATGCTTTACTGCAGGATATATACTTTAATTCTGTGTAACTTTCGTTTCGTAATGCAAATTACTTTGGCTGCACTTCAATTTTATTTAAAAGCTGCCTGCATTTTATATATGTGAAACTGCTTTACTTTACTAGTGCTGGCAACAGGAATAAGTTAATGGCTGAATTTTGATGCCTGAGTAGAAACTGTGTACTTCCTTTAAGGAACAGCTGCAGGAATAAGGCTCTGAGCAACTGTGTACTTTCATTTTACTTTAACTGCTGCAGGAAGCAGGATACATCGGCAGGAATGTACTTTCATTTTATTGCAGAAACTGTGCTTTACTTTAATGGGTGAGGTTCTGAGCAAGTGTGTGTATGTACTTTCATTTTACTGCATAAACTGTACTTTAATGGGTGAGGTTTTGAGCGTCCTTTCATTTTACTGCAGAAACTGTGCTTTACTTTAATGGGTGAGGTTCTGAGCAAGTGTGTGTATGTACTTTCATTTTACTGCATAAACTGTGCTTTAATGGGTGAGGTTTTGAGCGTCCTTTCATTTTACTGCAGAAACTGTGCTTTACTTTCTAAATGCTGCAGGATACATCGGCAGGAGTGTACTTTCATTTTATTGCAGAAACTGTGCTTTACTTTAATGGGTGAGGTTCTGAGCAAGTGTTTGTGTGTGTATTTTCATTTTACTGTAGAAACTGTGCTTTACTTTCATTTTACTTTAAATGCTGCAGGATACATTGGCAGGAGTGTACTTTTCATTTTATTGCAGAAACTGTGATTTACTTTAATGGGTGAGGTTCAGAGCAAGTGTGTGTACTTTCATTTTACTGCAGAAACTGTGTTTTAATGAGTGAGGTTTTGAGCAAGTGTCCTTTCATTTTACTGCAGAAACTATGCTGTACTTTTATTTTACTTTAAATGCTGCAGGATACATCGGCAGGAGTGTACTTTCATTTTATTGCAGAAACTGTGCTTTACTTTAATGGGTGAGATTCTGAGCAAGTGTGTGTGTGTACTTTCATTTTACTGCAGAAACTGTGCTTTACTTTAATGGGTGAGGTTCTGAGCAAGTGTGTGTGTAAATAAATTCTAGTTGTGATTTAAGGAGATAGCCATAGTTCTCAATGTCCAAAGTTTTACGGAATGTTTGGCTCATGGTTTTTCTAACATCAGTGAGAAGTTGAACTGAATTCACTAAATAATGATAGTCATTTAAATTTCAGTCTTCCTATCTTTCAGGAAATGCATATAACATAAACCATTTTATTCTAGCAACTTTTCTAAGATTATACAAGCAATGTTTAAAATGTGTCCCAGGTTTTGGGCTTTTGCCCCCCCCCCCAATAAATGTTGGCTTTTCCATGTTTCTTGTGATGCATAGTTCTTCAGGGGCAAAAAAAAGTTTAGTGCTGGTTATGCCAGGTCCATTTGTGTTGTTAGTAGCACAGCAGGTAGAATACTTGCTTTTCATGCAGAAGGCTGTGGGATCAATTTCCCACAGTATGTAGATGGATTGTTGATACTGTTTGTACTTTCAAAGGGGTGGATGCTGCAGTCCTGAGAATGTCCTCTTTGGTGGAGATACCTAGTAACTATGAACCTGTTATCAGTTTGCCATTCATTCCCTATTGCAATATTACTGGCTTATTTTTTTTAGTAACTAAGGCAATTTATTCCTCAAGGGCAACAGGCACTTTATTTGTAGATGAAACTATGAAATATTAAGTTGTTTGCTAGCAGCAAGCAACCTCTTCATTAGTTAAAGATCTTACAGCTGTCTTTAATATGGAATTATTTAGATGACTGATTTCTGCAGAGATTGTGTAATATATTTACTGATACTAGTGGATTGTAGAAGTTTGAGTAGACTTTTATGATGGAAATGTTATGAATTGGGCAGTTTTGTCATTTGGTGGTTCATGCATTTTGTTTCATTGCCTACTGGAAAAATGTTCAAACAATAAATTTAAAATACGCTGTAAGTCTAACAAGTGTGCTGTATTATACAAGGGATATAATTTAATAAAGTCAGGAAGGTGTATCAAAGAATACATGTATGCTTCTTGTTTTGTGTGCAAGGGGCCTATGATTTGAAAACAGCCCAGAGGTAATGTTTATCTACCGCTGGCCAGATGCATTTTCTTTGGATGTGGTGTGGGTTTCAATGCTGTTTCAATGAATGTAAATTTCAAGGGCAGAGACGTTTTAATGCTAAGTCTATTTTCATTCTGAGACAGTATTGCTTTGTTTGGCAGAGGTATATTAGTGTTTGTGCATTGTGTTACAAAATGTAAAAATAAAATCCAAATAATCATTGTAGAAGTAAAGCAGTATGCACATTAGTGTTTATGGTAAATGGAGTGAAATAGCCAGGTAATGGGACACTGGAATGGTTGCAGGGGGACTCTGGTGCCATATTTTGGTTGTCTGTTCTTCAATTTGCACTGGTATCCCACAATTCCATTGGAGTGGGTGGAGTTACATAATTATGTATGTAAATTTTATGTTAATCAGCATACAGATTTGTACCTATTTTTCATGTGCCTTGTTCAGATTTTTGATGTTTCCAGGTTGAGAGGTATGATGTCCGGACATACACAGGGTGAACACTGAATGACAGCAGTGAGGCCATGTAAAACCACTCCACTCAGGTCAGGGAGGTAATGGAGTAACAGGTCTTGTGTTGTGATCACTTGTCTAGGTATGATACGTTAATGAGTGGTATTAATGAGTGTATGTTACCAAGTGTGATGCAGGATAGAGAATGCATGGGAATAAATGTGGGACCATCTGTAAAGTCACTGACATGTAGGTATTAAGGTGGTGTGTGTGTGTGTGTGTGTGTGCGTGTGTGTGTGTGTGTGTGTGTGTGTGTGTGTATACTGTTATGCAGTGCTGTACAGGTCTTAAAATGCATTTCTTGTTTTCCCCCACAGGTGGCGAGGTGGGTCAAGGTCCCTCCTGCATGCAATCTGATGTTGGTGTCCATACAGACACCAAAGATGATGATAGTACTGTTGAGGCACAGGTGGGGTTGTCAGGGGCCAAAACAGTGCCATCATTTGACATGCCCCTTTTAGCCACCCCAACCCTGTACACAGTTTCAGTGCCTATACATACTCCATCACCAGTGGCCATAGCAGAGGGACAGCTGGCAGTTGGTGGCAGTGCACAGGAGAGTGTGGTAACCATGCCTACTGTTTCTGGTCACAGCAGGCATAGCCAGATGTCTGGCAGGGCACCACATAGACAGATGTCCCAGGGTGCTCGTGGTAGGGCCACTGGTCATCATGCCCCTGACAGACACACCACAACTGGTACCACCAGGCGCATGTTTCAGGCTGTCATAGCAGCGCAGGCATGTATGGATCATTAGACTAGGAAGGGCCTGAGACTGCAGAGGGCTGCTCTCACATCGGCAAGTGACAACTTCCATGAACTGCCTGGTGCCATCCGTGCTTATACCGAGCTCATGGATAGACAGTCTGGTGAGATGATGGCCCTCATCAACCATAGTTTGTCCATGCTTGAACATGTGGTGGGAGTGTGGCAATGGCAGTGTGGACATAGGCCAGCAACACCAACAGCTGGCAGTCAACGTGGACATGCTAGGACACCAAGGGACTCCTGTAGTGGCACTACCAGCCCCGGCACTGTGGGGGGGAGGTGCTGTCTACACCACACCACAGCAGGCCATGAGCACATGGTCCTGGTCATTCCCAGGAAAGACCTGGTTCCAGCGGACATCTGTCATCATCAGTGGAGAGTAGCACATTGAGGCCTGTCATGGACGTGCCCATCGAATCCCTGGCAGGCACAGTCAATGTGTATGTGGCCAGAGGCAGCGAACTGCACACCCTGCCAGGTATGGTCTGAAGCTATCCATAAACACCTGTGTAGGGCAGCCACATGGCAGAACTGTGTGCATGCATACCCACACACTATATGAACACACCTAGGGCAACCCCATACCTACACACACCAGATCACCACGCCCAGTTCATTACACCCCTCACCCGCACACATGGTGTCAAATGTATGGCCCACCCTCAGCCTCTGGCAAACCAAACACGCACCCTGTGCATATGATGAAACCTGTGCCACATCCCTGTCATCCATAAGATTGATGTAGGGACAGGCTAATATGGTTCTGATGCACATGGTGACTGTATACAGTGTACTAATGTACTGCAGTGTAACATGTTGTCAGGAGTAACGTTTAATGCATACATGTCAGGTAGTGTAGCCATCCAGCAATGGTGCATTATAACTGTTAGCAACACTGGTTGATTGTGGTCTCCATAATGTTATCCGTTTGTGTTGGGGATGTACATGTGTCAGCAGAAGGATGGTCTGCAGTCATATTCCACAAGGGGCATGGCACTGTGGTGACACCATGGCTGTGACAAATCTGGGGTACAGTTGAACACATGTCACAGGCTTGTATAACAGTTAGTGCATGTGCCACATGGACAGATGACCCACTGGGATGTGTATAATCTGCAACCTGATGTAGACCCATCCACATACATGCACACTCTTACTTGGCAACACTGGGACTAGACCCCTACCTAGGTATGTAGTGATACTGAAGTGTATGGCTTTCATTGCACACACCACACAGTGTTTAGGGTGAGGTGTGTTCCAGGCTACATGTTACATGCAGAACATCCCCAGACATGTACAGTATGCTAATAGGGGATGTAATGGTTGTATATGGACAATACATAGTGTGACATACCATGATATACACATTAACAGACACATAACAGGCAGACACAGGTCTGAAAGACCTGGGCCTATCGCTGCTAACTAACTTGACTGTGTGTCCAATGTATTACAGGTAGGCTGCCCACAGCACATGCATAACTGGGCTGGATTGTGGTATCAGTTACCTATATGGTTGATAGTGAAAGCGGTCACCATAAAGTGGTACATGGGACATATACCAGGTGTACCTTGGTGTAATGACAGTGTACACAGCACCCACATCCCCCATTGGATATTGTACTCCCTGACACCCATGATGACACTCTGACATACCCACCATCACACATTGCCCACGACTGCGATACAACCCATTGTATATCTCAACAGTGGTACTACAGGGATATGCATCTAATGTACATGCTACAGGCATAGTAGGATGTTGCATTGTCATGCCTCACCTATGGGCAGCAACAACACTATCTGTATTACTGTGTGGCAATGGGTACTGTAATAGGAGTATGTGGCCTCAGAATGCTGTACCCTACAAATATATGGACATGCATGCATACAGACACTTGCCAGAACTCAATGGGCATCCCATGCCTATCGACCCATTTGTACAACACTGTTGTGCTGGTACTGCAAGTGTCATGTAGCCGGTAGGGAGAGGAGTGTAACAGGGTGCATGTAATGTCCCACACATCAGTAGCCACAGCTGACTATGGCAATGGGTGTTGCAGTGGAGGCCTTCATGGAATTCCCAAGTACAGGTGTACTAACACACAGACACTGTGATCCTCAGTAATGCACACATACACATGTGTCAGTACTGGGGTGCATCACTGCTGGTGGTCATAGCTGTGTACCTAGCTATTGTCCATGGAGAGATGGGTTGTGTAGGAGATATGTGTACAGTGGTATCCTGCCACCTGTCATGTTGCAGCAGGCAATCTATTGACAGACACCACTGTGATGACCCTCAGAGTGAGAGTGACATGCATCAGCCAATCCTCTGGGTGCCTCCTGCACATGGCCACTGAGGTGATCAAGTTGACATGTATGCAACATGTATTACAACACATGGTTAGTGTCTGTGATGGAGACCTATATCCAAGCATGTTCTGTTGACTGTGGTAGTGCAGTGGAGGTACCTGTGGCATGTGGTTTGTACAGGGTATTGTCTCCTGTATGTGCCAGTTCTTACACAGCTGGGCAGACATGTCAGTATCAGTCAAACATAAGTTGCCTGTACATATCCCAGCTGGATACCTGCCATCTGCACATCTGTACAGGGACTGACAGTCATCAGCTTGAAAAGTAGCTATGCAGTAGGATGAATGTATTCACAGAGGTGTAACAACAATATGTATGCCATAACTACATGTTGAAAGCCCTCACTAACGTGTTGTACAGATGGTAGTCTACAGCTACACAGTTACATTCCACATGTCGGATCATTATCCAGTAGGGTATATATACTGTGACACAGCTCACACACCAGGGACACAACAGGAAGGCCTCAGAGTCCAGATATACCTGCAGGTGTGCCTGTTATCAGTACTACATGTAGCACTCTACTCTTGTCTGGGAAAGCACTGTCAACAGTAGCACCACCATGATACACTACATGCCAGTGTGACAGCACATATCCTGGACTACTACCCCTGTATGTAACACATTCACACAGATAACAGTGCTGTACAGGCCTTGTATACTTGTGTGTCCCAGACATGATACTCACACCCCTTGCTACTGTAATGAAAGCACATAGGTGCACATAGGTGCCATTATATCTGTCAATACACATATTGATTAGTATTGAACAATTCCCTTTACTTCCACAATTGTGTAGTACTTGCTGTTAATATGAGTGTTGCATCACATATGTTGTTTTATCATAATGTACACATATCGGATACATATGGTGAGATACATCTGGGAAGGCATACACAACTGTGATGTTTACACATGACGGGAATATGGACATATATATATGTTAGACAAACGATAAAAACTCAAACAAACGTAATGAAAAACAAAAAAGTTTTAAACAGCCACTCGCATGGAACTACTTAACGTATGAAAAGTTTATTACAACTGAACACGTTTTCGTCACTCTTTCATCACACTTTTAAAATGAATTGCAACATTGTAGTTGTTTTATTTCTGAAGAAGTTACTCTAGTAGTGTATACATATGTTGATATATGTCTACATGTAGATACACATGTATATTCATACATATGTCTGTATACACATCTATGTAATGCATCATATATATGGCCATTTGTAGATCTCTTTGCGTGTATTTATATATATATATATATATATATATATATATATATATATATATATATGCACATCCTGTGTGTACAGATATGCCTGTTTATGTAGATATATATATATATATATATATATGTAGATATCTATAACTATATGTGCATACATATCTATTCTGATATACCTATTACTGTCAGTATATATGTAGATATCCATACGTATATGTGCATATGTATATCTGTATATCTGTAGACATATATTGCTGTGTATATGTATATATATTTATATCTATCTATGTATGTTGATATGTGTACATATCTATATAGATATAGGGATAATTATATATACATATATGTTCACCATATGGCCAGAACATGGAGTGGAGTCCTACCTCAGCACTAATAGTCCCAACCCCTTAGTGCAAGGGGATGTCAGGTATGTATTGCAGGTATATATGTAGACTGTTGCTACTGTAATAGGGGTTGTCTTAACAGACATGTTGTGTGTGGGAGGTCACATCTGCTTTTAACTTGTGCGCCACTGGCTACTGACAGACATCCTAAGGACATCATAGTACAGTACCACTGCTAGCACAGTAATGATCCTGTGTACTACAGCAGAGATATGGCCAATAAATGTGGACAGTCTGACACACTCTCTGGTCAGTCCATAGGTATACACAGAACCCCTTAGTGTGAGAAATGTAGACCAAGCCTGACAATGTGGATGTTAACAGCCATGTAGATGGGTATATCACGTAAATACTGGAATACATATGCCTCCATAGGTTATGCATTCACACACTCATGTCTGTCCTGACACATAATAACCACTGTGTACAGATATGCCCTATTTATGTAGATATATATACCTATATGTGTATACATATCTATTCTGACATACCTATTACCGTCAGTATATATGTAGATATCCATAAGTATATGTGCATATGTATCTATATCTGTATATGTGTAAGCCCTCAAGCCATTCATTTCTCAGCCCGGCACTTGCTTAAAACTTATAGCAAGCACTTATAAACCCTAGCAGTAGACCCTCCTGTACTGTACAGAAGGACAAGGCTCTCCATTCGACCTTACCAGCCATCCAGTAAAACAGTTCACTGTACCTATCTAGGCATGTCCAAATGGCAGTTTCAGGTGTACACTCCAGTCCAACTGGTGAATCTGGGCATTTTGAGGCAATGTTACAACTGTCTCATGTACACAGACAACCCCCTCCTCCTACCACCAAACACTAATACATGCAAGAGATGCAATTATACAGCCAAACTGGAAGCTAAGCTCTCTCAACCCAAGACTGGATCAAACAGTCAAGAGGAGAAGGAAAATACTTGCATCACACCACCAGTCTCACATAGATCCATTAAACCAGCACCGGCAAAAACACACACACAAATACATGAAAACATACTCAGAGGCTCTAAATAAAAATCTGCAAAATCAACAGAGACCTCCAAAGCAAACATCCAAGCAACCTCCATCCCCCAGCACAAACCATGAAACACATACTTCACAAAACCAGTGTGCCATGCAATCACAGCCCTTAAGGCAAAATAACATACCCAACATACTAGTAATAGGTGACTCTATAGTCAGGCACAATGATGTCCCACTCACTAGGCTGAATAAGAAGAAGGTTACTGTTAGCTGCCTGTTGGGTGCATGGATCCACCACATAACACAAGCACTCAGGTCACTCCAGAACAAGTACAAATATGACTCTGTCATTGTCCATGTTGGTGTGAATGACCTGAGCCGTACCTCCCTGGACTACATGAAAAGAGACATGGAAAAGCTCTCTGATCACGTAGACCAGGCCGGTATGACCCTGACCCTGAGTAGCATCCTGCCCTCATCAAGAGTGATACCACGGTATAAAGAAAAAATTCTCAATGTCAACAATTGACTATTTCTGGTGTCATTTAAAGGGGAGCCATTGTCTGTCTGCCTGGGATGACTTGCTAGACAAGCCATGCTGCTTCGCAAGAGACAGCTTGCACCTGCCACCCTTAGGCTTTTGTATTCTGGCCAAGGCTCTTGCCACCCCCACAGTGCCTTTTTTAGGCAAGGCTCAAAAGACAAACCCACCACCGTAAATAGCACAAGCAACAAAAAACTGAGGGTAATGCTACTCAATGCCAGAAGTCTAAACCTCAAAATGCATGCACTTGAGGCACTCCTCAGTATGGAGAAAATTGATATATGTGCAATGACAGATACCTGGTTTAAGGGTCCAGAGAGCACCCCAGCACTACCAAGCTACAACTCATACCATACATTTCGGCCACAGAAACCAAACCGAAATACAAAAGGTGAGGGCGTATCCATATTCATCAAGGATACCCACACCTCCAGGTTAGTGGCACAGCACGATGCTTCAGAGATCATCCATGTGCAACTAACAATGGGCAAAACTGCAATTCAAATTTTAGCTTGCTACAGATCACCCACCATGTCCCAGGACTCCCATTCCGTGTTTCTGGAAACACTGGGAAACATAAAGGTCCTACCAAACACCCTAATATTGGGTAATTTCTATTACCCAAACATTAACTGGGAGAACTACTCAAGAACTAACTCCCTTGCCCAACATTTCCTAGAATTTATAAAATCAATGCCCTGGTTCAACTGGTAAACACTCCCACCAGGGGTGACAACATATTGGACCTGGTCATCACCAACATGGGTGACCGGTGTTCCACACTGGAGGTCAAACCCTGACTGGATAGATCTGACCATAAATAAATCACTTTGGATATCCACATTCTGCTCCCACCCCTGGGCAAGAAAACCACCATGAAAAACTTTTCAAAAGCAAACTTCATGTTACTTAAGACCGAGGTGGAAAGTTTCAAAGCCCCCATGCTGAAGAATAATGCTGTCTAAGCTGCAAAATCCTTTACTAATGCATTCTATGGGCACCTAAAAGAATGCGTGGATCATGCCATCCCAAGCCAAACCAAGACTCACTCCTCCAAGAAAAGGAAACCAGTCTGGTGGACTCCTGTCATAAACAAAGCTATACATTAGAAGGAGGAAACTAGTACAGAAAAGAGTAAAATCCCAAGAAGGGAACACATCCCTGATCAGTATCAGCAAGAAACTATGATCCCTCATAAAATCATCCAAGGTGAGCTTTGAAAGAAACATTGCCAAGGACTCCAAAGATAACCACAAGGCATTCTTTAGCTATGTCAAAAATCTAAGTGGCAATGCTCAGATCTGCTCGGAGTTAGTGAAGAATGGCACAAAATACACTGAACTGACTGATATCGCCAACATCCTGGCAGACAGGTTCAGCGCAAACATTACCCCCCTCTCACCCCCAAAAGGGCTCATAACCATACCAGATAAATGTACAGTCTCTGAAATCACAGACAGTCAGGTTAAAACAGCCCTTTCCAAAGCCAAAAATACAGCATCAATGGGACCGGAAGGTGTCCAAGGCTGCATCCTACATGAGCTCAAAGACGAACTAAGCCCTCACCTCAACACACTGTTCATTCTCAGCCTCTCCACAGGCTATGTACCCATAGAGTGGTGCACAGCAACAGTTATTCCTCTCCACAAAGTTGGAGCCACAACAGACCCTGGGAACTATCGCCCTATAAGCCTGACTAGCTTTGTCTGCAAGGCTATGGAGGTCATCATCATGGAACTTATTAACAGAGACATTGGGAACCTCCAAACACTGGACCCTACCCAGTTCGGCTTTGTTAAGGGCAGATCATGCCTCTTAAACCTGGTGGACTTCTTTGAGACAGTTACCAAGGCTATAGAAGAGGGAAAGGTGGTACACACAGTTTACTTAGACCTCACTAAGGCCTTCGACACCATTCCCCATTCTGGTATTATAGACAAGCTCACCAGCCTGAACATAAACCCCTACGTCACAAGATAGGTTGCCAACTGGCTCACGGACAGAACTGACATGGTGAGAGTTGTGGGAGCTAGGCCCGACTCTAAACCAGTTACAAGTGGCGTTCTCCAGGGCTCAGTCCTAGGACCCCTCCTGTTCGGCATATACTTCTCAGAGGTACAGGCAAGCACAGGAGGACTATGGCTGACCAAGTTTGCAGACGACTGCAAACTAGGGGCTATAATTGACTCTCTGGCTGACACAGACATCCTCTAAAAGGGTCTTTCTGAGATGGATACCTGGTGTCAAAACCATGGCCTCAAGCTAAATGCCAAAAAGTGCATAGTCATCCCCTTTGGAAAAAACAAAGTACCCACAAACTACCACATAGGTGGTAGTCCCCTAAATACAGGATCTGGGGACCCAAGTAGATAGTGATCTCACCTTTGATAATCACATTGCCATAGTGGTTAGAAAATCCTTCTACATGGCCCACCTAATCACAAAAAGGTTCACATACAGCTCAAAGGAGGTCATTGTGCCCGTCTACTCATCACTCATCAGACCCATTATAGAGTACAATGCCCCATTTGGGATGTACCTTACAAGACACCTGCAACAGCTGGAAAGACCACAGACGTACCTCATCAAGAGGATCACTGGCCTCAAACAGATGCCCTATGCAGCTCGACTGAAGTAACTCCAGCTGTACTTGGTTGCATACCACCTACTCAGAGGTGATCTCTGCCTGACATACAAGGCCATGTCCAACCCAGAACTGATGGACATGCTCCACCTAAAGAAAACCTTATCCCCTCGAGCCACATGCTCTAGGTATCTAAACGTCACCACAGCAATAAATAGGACATGCTGGAGGGATAGATTCCTGTTTCAGAGACTTCCCATGCTTTGGAACAAGATCCCAATCTACATTAGACAGAGCTCCATGCTAACACTCTTCAAAAGAAACCTTGATGACTGGATGGGAAACATTTCGTTTACCCCGGGGATCACTTCAGTGGCTCTGCTGAGAGTCACAAGGAACTAATCTAAGGTGGCGGCAAAAGCCCACACATTCTGGCTAGGCTTATAAATGCCTTTGGGCAGACAGCCTAGTACCTACCTATGAACCTATGGTGCAGAGGTCACATGGCCACATACTACCCACTAGTTAGTGACATACATCTGTACAGCATCCCATTGCTTTGTCAGAAATACATGACAGTTATGGTGGCCCGGCAGCAATACATCTGGCAAATATCTGGACATAACATTACACTGGGTAAGTGCATTAAGCTGCTAGGCATGTAACAAAGCACTGTGCAAGCTACAGGCAGACTGCCACAACACTGGCCTACATGTCTTATGGGGGAATACACATGCACCTGCTAATATAGCAGGCTCTACAGGCATGTGACAGCACAGAGTAACAGACACCCATGTGAAAGTGCATACCCACAACCAATGTGAACACAGCCACATATGGTAAGCTAGCTTAATATTACAGTATATGGACTGTCTGATCAACACCATCCTCATATGTGCCACTCACACAATAACCCTACATATACTGGGCCACTACAAAGTGTAGTCTGATGCCTGTCTGTGTTATGGGACATATGTGTTTTTGGCCATACAAACATGCAAGCCGATAGGGTACCATACACTGGAGCAGCATGTAACATCAGATAGAACAGGACCAAGAACAATGACATCTATCACAGTCTGTACACAGGCCAAGGAACATATTCGCAATACACACACTGTCGACAGTCATCATAAGTACATAGACCACAGTACTGTACACCCAACCACAGAATTCCCAGGTTATGTCCTCAAATATAACCCCTACTATACATAACGTGTAGCATTCTGATATCTCACTGGCTTGTTATCAGATATGATGTCAGTAAATAATGGTGTACAGAACCTATGCACCTCTTTCTGCATGACATATGTTCAAAGGGTGACAGTTGTGGCTGGAGGCAAAAACACAGGGCCAGTATTAACATGTTGCTAAGATAACCTCATATATTTACTGTTGTAACAGTTTTTGTTGTGACATATGTCCTATGAGGGATATGAAGTCAGTAAATCTTATGGCTGTCACCATGTACTGACTGCAATCCTCACACTATGCTTCTGCAGTTCTCAGATAGGTGTTCTGTGAGAAACGCAAGAAACAAAAGGCACCACATACTGCTTAGTCTGCAGATGATGCTACAGATGGGGGTTTCCTCAAAAAATAGCACTGTCATAACAGGTATTAAAACATGTAGACCAGCCATATCCACACACACCCTGTTAAACTGACATTAATCCAAATGCAGAGTAGCAACACTTACATTCTGTAGTCATGTTAGGCACATCCCCCTCCTGTGTGTTGGCCTGTTTCCACAGTGTATGTTGTTTGGGGTAAATCCCAAATCCATTTGTGATGCTGTTTGCCAAACACCAGATCTAGGTCCTGCTCACAGTGACTGGAAAGGCCCAACACCAACATGATGTTCTTAGATTTTGGAGTGTGTTTTCATGCAATTGGCTATGGGAATGTTGCCACAGCTGTTCCACATGCAATCAGCTAGAAGAGTGCTGCAATTTGTGCAGAGGCCATCAGCTGATCATGAGCATCACTTACAAAACACAAGCTGCTACCTAAGCAAAGCAGGTGCAGTTCTCCACATCCACCAGAGACGGAGTGAGAGAGACAGAAAGAGACAAAGTAAGTCAGTGAGGGGGTGGGAGAGTAAAACCTAAACATGTTTGTGTCACACACCTACCAGTACAGGGTTTCAAACCCCTGACTGACTATGTATTACTATCACATGTCTATGTAGTTATTGCATGCACCACATAGCTTACATGTTGAGGAGCTGTCCAAATATATATGTGATTGTGAGTGAACTCTGCAACAGTGATATGGTAGCGATATGGTAGGTGTAGTACATGTGCCTGTCCACATGAATAGGTGTCAGCGTCAACACAGCCACACTCTCTCAGAGACTCGCAGACATTGACACACTTGGCAGGGTCAGGAATACACTTCCTAACTAGTTAGTTTGCCACAATACAGTAATGTGCAGGTATCACATGCACCACAGGGGTTATCCGGAGGTTATATGGGCAAAGGGGATGTGAAGGTGTCTGACATCAGACAGCATGCTTCAGTATGCCAATGGGAGTTGTGAGTTTGAATGTGGTAAAAAGCATCATATACCACACACACAGACACAGGGTCCCAGTACTGCCATGCATGCATGCATTGCTTCAAGGGTGTGTAGTGGTTGACTGTGCCAGAAGGCTATACAAGGCTAGGTGAAGGGTATACCTTGGCATCAGGCTACATGACAATGGTCTGCAGTGTGGCTCAGGGGTGTAGTGTCTGGATTGGCCCACACAGGTGGGTATTGTATTCACCATCCAGTCACCTGGGTAACTATTGTGTGTGTCCATTGCTGTGCAATGCTTGCCATGTATGTGTTCTTTAGTCCATGACATCAACGCTGTCTGGGATGTGCACACACCCCACATGCATGTACAATGACATGTGGAACTGTACCTGGGGTGTCTGGCCCATGTTGTGTACACAGATTGTTATCATCAGATGTGCCTGTCCTGGCCTCATGTGCCAGGAACTGGTAATGAACAGCAGGTTGACCCTGCACCTACATTGATAGCATGATACAGGTATTCCCTAGTGTCAATGGCATCTCTCCATACAGGGCATGTGTTTAAGGCATGGTATGTCCTTTGTGGGTCACATTTGATGGCACCACAGGTGTTGCAGTTGTCCAGTGGGGAACATAGTGAAAGTACACTGTCTGCATGTACATGCCTATTGTACTGTTGGACAGGGTGCCATGCCCTCTGCAGTCCACTGCAATAACACCATGGTTACTATCTGTGGGCAATATGCAGGGTACTACCAACATAGCAGTTGTTACCTAGGCAAGTGTGTTTGTGTATGAGACATGTGTTGAGACTGTTCTCTGTGTAATACAAGGGTTGTTAACTTTGTTCACCAGGCCTTGATGTCACATGTAGGGGTATGGATTGCCACCCAGGCCTCTTGGCTATTTCACATCTGTTATCCTTGTAAGGTGGACATTGTGACATATAATAGGGCCACCATATAAGAAATTTGCAAAACCCTCTCCACAATGAGTCCAGTTGTTACACACTCACAGCCACCTCCACACAGGATACAAATGACAAACACCGACACACACACACACACACACACACACACACACACACACACACACACACACACACACACACACACACACACACACTTGCCATGTCTGGGATTAGAACTTCTACTTAACTAGGTTATTAACTAGTTTATTAACCAACTGAAAGACTGTAGAACCACATAAGCACAGCACAACACAGCAACTGCAGGGTACAATCTTTATTCATAGAGGTTTAGTTCTTTCTTCCCAGTTACAGGGACTTCCTCAGAGTAAGTGGGAAGAAAGCACTAAACCTTTGTGAATAAAGATTGTACCCTGCAGTTGCTGTGTCATGCTGTACTTGTGTAGTTCTACTAACTAGTTTATTACACTGCAGCATTGCGCAGTTATAGGACGCACCACAGAGATTACTGGAGTACTCCTTCCCAAAGGTGTATTTCACTGGGTATGACATCAGCAGACTTGCCATAGAAGGTCAGTGGAGGTTGTAGTGACTGTGAATGGCCTCAAAAGCATTGCATCCTACATAGACAAAGAAACACACACACAAACATCCACACTTGCCATGTGTAGGAATAGAACCCTTACCAGCATACTATCACATTACACTATTACGCTGTTATAGGACGCACCACAGAGATTACTGGAGTACTCCTTCCCAAAGGTGTATTTCACTGGGTATGACATCAGCAGACTTGCCATAGAAGGTCAGTGGAGGTTGTAGTGACTGTGAATGGCCTCAAAAGCATTGCATCCTACATAGACAAAGAAACACACACACAAACATCCACACTTGCCATGTGTAGGAATAGAACCCTTACCAGCATACTATATCACATTACACTATTACGCTGTTATAGGACGCACCACAGAGATTACTGAGCTACTTCTTTCCGAAAGGTGTATTTCACAGTGAATGACATCAGCAGCCTTGCCAAAGTAGGGCATTTGAATTGTAGTGAGTGTGACTAGCCTAAAAATCATTGCTCCCCACACAGACAGACACACACATACACACACACACACAGACACAAACACAGTTGCCATGTCTGGGATTAGAACTCCTACCTAACTAGTTTATCACATTAAATCATTACACAGTTATAGGATGTACCAATGAGATTACTGGGCTACCCCTTTCCCAAAGGTGTATTTCAAAGTGAATGACATCAGCAGCCTTGCCAAAGTAGGGCATTTGAATTGTAGTGAGTGTGACTTGCCTAAAAAGCATTGCTCCCTACACACACACACACACACACACACACACACACACACACACACAATTGGCATATCTGGGGTTAGAACTCCTATCTAGTTTATCACACTACAGCATTACGCAGTTAAAGGACACACCACAGAGATTACTGGGCTACTCTTTTCCTAAAGGTGTATTTCAAAGTGAATGACATCAGCAGACTTGTCATAGTAGGGCTATGGGGAGGGCAGTGTGTGTGCATGGGCCATAACCCATTCATCTAGAGGTAGACACACCACACTCAGGCACACACATGTTTATATTCTGCAGGTGCATGTATACAACTGCTAGAAGACTACTGCCTTGTACAGTCATGTTGCACAGCTGGCACTTGCATCACAGAGTCTGTAATGCTGAGGGATACCAGTGGCTAATTTCTACAGTGAGTGACATTTACACATCATGTGGTTGTAGCCATTTGGCTGTGTACTGGGTGGGACAGGCCACATGATAGAAGGCTCTTTCTCACTGTCACTCTCTTCCACACATCTATGTATGTCTACTTTTGGCATATTATATTGTGTTGTCCTTGGATATATGTCTGTATTCCTATCCAATGTGTGTGCAAAGCATGACTGGTGAATACTGAGGAGTGTATGCACTAACATGTGCAACTGTCAGATATGTATGGTGCACTTTTGTTGCCAGACATGGGCTTCATTTGTTTACGTGTGTGAGCATGCCCAGTATGACCATTTGTGTTGAATGTGTGGATCCATTCCAGGTAGTTTGTACTCCTGTGCAGACCTTTGTGTTCTACACCTATAGGTAGCAAACTGTTTCTGCAGGATATCTGTAGATCAGTTGGGAATATGGGGTCAAACTGTGCAAGGGATAGTGTGTGCTGTTGGTGATTGTGTCTGTGTTGCTTCTGCTACATGGTACTGGTGTTAGCGGAGATATTCAGACATATGCACTGTTATACACTCTGATGTTTTATGGCCTCAAGTACTGTCAGGTGGACATTTTTGCTCACAGTGATGTCTTGGGGAACACAGAGTGAATGTAGCTGTGTCTAGTATTGTGGTGAAATGCCTACATATTCATGGAAAGTTATGCCATTCTGGAGGGGGAGCTGCAGACACTTGCTGCTGGGTTTGTGTATCCAGTTCAGCACCTTGCTACAGTGCTGGCAGAGGATCCCATACATGTACATCCATCAATGTGACAGCATGGCCTTATCTTGCTGTGGCAATACCTCACAACTGTACAGATTCACACAGTTTACCCCGAGGCAGGGGTCATAAGTCAGGACATTACCCCTGTTGTGGTGTACGGCCAGGTTTGTAGCCACACATTTTTGTGTTTGCAGCCAGGGAGAGTATGTACACACAACTGTGTGCCGGACCTTGCACATTCCATGCTGCCCATGCTCTCACCCCCCCCCCATTATTCTGTCCTCTTCCATACATTATGCATACATTCTCTGATACTTTCCCTGATATCACCTCATCACAGCTGTTTTTTGGTGTTGGTCCACAGTTCAAGCAGTGGGACATGGTGGACATGTTACTGTGGTTTGCCCACATGGTCTTGCATATGGCTTATGTGGAGTGTGTTATGTTGTTATTTGGGTGTCCATGACATAACATACATTGGCAGTATGGGTGAGACACAGGCCTTTCGCAGAGGCCTGTAGGCCATTTGGTGGTGATGCAGGCCAGCTGTAGCAGGCCATTGTATTCAGTCAGTCCTACAGTCCCAGACTGCCATACAGTATATTCCCCTGGGGTGACAGGGTAGGTGTGCTAGGTGTTCATACCAATACTTTCTATTAGTATTGATCTTGTAGCGTGGATGCTGGCAAGGTGCTGCTTACAGCTAGGGACACACCTGCATGGGACACCTGCACTGCATGCTGCATTCTTTCATTATAGCCATACACAGGTGGGGGTCATATTGTACCCATTCCCAACAGCAGGGATACGACCACAGAGGTACCTGTGGGTGGTGGTTGGATGAGCTGGGTGCATGTGTGCTATGGTCACTACTTGCATCTGACACAGATATGCATGGGGCATTCCATTTATGCTGGCTTGTGCAGGGACATCAGCCATTTCCCAATACGTCAGTCCTATCACCTTTGTGATCTGCAAGTGTTCGGCCAGATGACATCATTATTTCCTACTACAAGCCCAGATAATGTGATGCATACATGTATGTACAATTTCAAGGGTGTGTCCATTCATGGTTACACATTATATACTGTATGTCTGAGGTACTTTTCCCTGTGTACTACTTGTATATCTAGCCCAACAGTCATGCCATGTCCATCTTTCAGATGGTGACACATATTGCCACCATACATTTACAATGGCTTACTGCTAGCATGTGTTATAATGGGGAAAATTGTCTTTTGCACTGCATTTGTGAGGACTTGCCCCTGTCATCGGCAGTAGTGGGTAATGGCCACAAGGTTAAACCTCAACATGCATACATACTGACCACCTCACACAATATTATACCTACACATACATGTTACTACATGTCTACATTGGACTGGACGGGGGGGGGGCACACCTGACTGTTACTACATTTCTACATAGGATTTTGGGGGGGCACACCTGACTGTTACTATATTTCTACGTAGGGTTGGGGGCACACCTGACTGTTTCTACATTTCTACACAGGATTTGGGGGGTGCACACCTGACTGTTTCTACATTTCTACACAGGATTTGAGGGGGACACCTGACTCTTTCTACATTTCGACACAGGATATGGAGGCACACCTGACTATTTCTACATTTCTACACAGGATTTGGGGGGCACACCTGACTGTTTCTACATTTCTACATAGGATTTGGGGGGGCACACCTGACACTTGTACACATTTGCTATGACTGTACTGGTATGTCAGGTACTCCAGTTCATTTTGTACTCTAACCTATCATGCTGACTAGAGGCATATCATAGGTCTTAGGTTTGATTGACCTACATATTTGCTTCTGACTTCCTACCCTTTAGAACTAAAATCCCACTGCCTGACCTGATGTAGTCTGTCTGTGTAGGCCTGGGGCGGGAGGTTACACAGAGACATCATTCAGAGGCCTTAGCACAGCCTTTGTTTGTGTTTGTCTACACCTGTCCTGCTGGCTGAAAATGTTGTTGGGTGTGTGAACCTGCCTGACTGGCATGTGTGTATCATATGGACACACATGTGGTCCAGCACATTTCCTGCAGTGGGTTTTGTCACCATGTGTAGTACTGGCTACTATGGTGACACCATTATTTGTTACAGATCTCATGCTGCCACTATAGGTGTCTACTATCTGCTGGCATCCCATTCAGCCACCTGATTCCCTTGCATGCTCACATCCATACCATAGATACAAGTAACAACACACACTACTCCATTTGGCAATTGGTAAGGAGAGTGACTTACATTGTAGGTGTTCCAGTATTGAGGATGGTGCTGGAGGGCTGCCTATGTTGGATGCACACAGTACACTCCCTATATATGATTGCGCACAGGTATTGTCCTGTTTGGAATCCCTTTTACTGTATGTGTGAGTCAGAGAGAGGTACCATTCCCAGGTCCCTACTGTGTCAGTGTATGTGCTATGCGTTGCCTCTTTGCCAAGGCCAGGGCATACTGGGCATGCCTCCATCTGTCTACTGGGGCAGGCTCAGGTTGTTTCTCCTCTGAGTCACTCTGAGCCTGTGCAGGCCTTGGCATTGGTGGGGGGCTGTCTGGCCCTGCCCTGTGCTGTTCCTGCAGCTGCTGTTTCTGCAGGATCATATTGTGTAGCATGGCATATACGATGACAATTTGAGTACATGTAGCTGGTGAGTACTGCAAGGCTCCACCAGATGTGTCCAGGCACCTGAACCATGACTTGAGCATCCCAAACACATGCTCTATTATAATTCTGGTCTGTGCGTGTGCCTTATTATGGAGTTCTTGTTTGGAATTGTGTACATTTCTGATGGTTGTCATCAGCCATGTCTCCAGTGCATAACCAACATTCCCCACTAGATGACCATAAAGCATGTCCCCATTGGCAAATCTCTGGTACAGCTGCATCAGATGCCAGATGTGAGAATTGTGATAGCTTCCAAGGCAGCCAGCACACACATTCATTATAATGCCCTGGGCATTGCACACGACCTGGGAGTTGATGGAGGAGAACCCTTGCAGTTGATGTAGACCCTACCCCGCTCAATGGGTGGTGCTTTGATGCATATGTGCATGCAGTCTATAGCACCCACCACCTCAGGATATTCTGCTATATAGTGGAAGAGCCGCATATTGCTGGCCAACACCTCATGGGTGTTGAGGAAACATACATGCTCACAGACATGTGCTGAGATGGCATCCAGGAACTGGTGGAATACCCTGAATGCTGATGCCTGTGAGATCCCCATGATATCCCCAGTTGGGCTTTGGGAGGTACCTGTGGCTAGTATTCCTAGGCCTACACATACCTTGGTATCTGCTGGGATGGGTTCCCCTCTGTTAGTTCTGTGTGTCAGGTGTAGCCGGCATAGCTCAACAATTTGCTATAGGAGATCCCTGTCCACCCGATAGTGGTCCACTATCTCCAGCTCATGTAGCCCCTGGTAGGTTACTCTGGGTCTGTACACCCTTCTCCGTCTCCCCACTGTGGGTTGGTCGACAGCATTCTCATTCTCACCACCCTCAGCCTCTTCCACATGTTGATGTCTGATAGCTGCTGCAGCCCCTATCATTTTCTTGTTTTTGTTTGTTAAAAGTTCCCTGCTTGTATACACTGGTGGTGTAGAGTATGTGGGAAAAAACAGAGGGAAAGGTGTTTGCATAGTTTATAGTAGTGTTCTGGGCTGGGCTGGTCTGCTGCCTGTGTAATTGGCTGATTCTGATAATTTTACCTGCCAGCTATTCTTGTTCTCCTAGATTACCTTCCTACTGTTGTTTTGTTCTCTCTTCCCATTGCCTTCCTGTTTAAGCCCAGGGGCCCACCACACAAAAATAGTGCTCAAATGTGCACAGAGCTGCTATTTCCTGTTTTACTTTTTTCCCCTTTAAAACCTGGTGCATGGCATGCACACCTGCTTAGGCAATGTAAAGTGTGCTAGGCAGCCTCCGACACACCCCCTTGCTTAGCTCTGCTAAGCTAAGGGCAAACCAAAGCCACAGGGCTCCAATCCACTTACAGTATGCCTTACACCCCCCCCCCCCCCATGATGTCAGCTAACTTCTAGGTTTGCACCAAGCTATTCCTGCTCTTACACTGTTGGGTGCTGACTAGAATGCAGGGGAAATCTGGGATTCAGTATCATTCCCCTCATTTGAATAGGATTGCCTGCTGATGCATAGTTACAGGTCCCACACTGAGCCCCCCCCCCCTTAGCAACCACTATTCACTGGCCATGTTGTCTTCTGCCTACCATTGAGTATAATGGCAAAATAGTGATATTGGTTAGAATGCTTATTTTAGGGTTTTTATTTTATTTTTCGCCTGATCCCATTTGCACGCCATTGCCCTACGCTTAAACAGCCGAGATCGGCTAAAAAAAATGTTTTTTTATTTTTGCAACTGTTTTCCATGTCAATGACCATATATTTGGTCATTGGCATGCTTCCTACATAATATCCACCCTTTATTTGGAGGTGTCATGGCTCCCGTTTTGTAGTTTGCAGAAATGTACTCGGTTACTGACCGAGTGCATTTCTGCAGATTACACTAGTCCTGCACAGCTGGCTTCCAGCTTCCTGGGTCACAAAATCACCTCATTTGCATGGATTTCACCTGCAAATGGGATAATTTGCATACAGGGGCTGAGTCTGTGCAGGACTAGTGCAGGAGCGCTCATGCACATCCCTACAGCTTATTCCTGGATCGCATGGTAGACATATTGCCTGCCAGAGCTCCTGCACTCGTCCTGCACACTGTGCAGGCCTTTCTGAATCTGGGGGGTTGTATTATTAGCAGACACAGCCATGGTTCGAATCCTGGGAGTGGTAGTAAGCTGTATGCATAATAATACCTATCAACTGTACAGATTTTTCAGAATGTCCAGATAACTGGCTCATATTTTCTGCCTGTTATCTGTCCCCCTGGCAAATCAGTGGGATGATCTCAGAACTGTAGTCACTAAATAATGACATACATTTGATTTTCAGACCTCAAAACCTTCAGAAAATGTATACTAAAACAAATCCTGTCACTCTAGCAACTCTCCAAGTTTATGACAGCAATATTCAAAACATGTCCTTATTTGTACCCCCATGTTGTCAAGCTTTGTCCAGACTGTGTGCATTAAGAGATTGAGAGGTATGTGCATAATATTAACTCGGAATCTGAGAATATGTGTAGAAACAGTCAGGTAGTGTTAACAAACATTCCCCCCACAGGTCTGTCAGATAAGAGATGTAGAATTTAGCTATAAGACAGTTGAAGTATACACCATGTACAAACATACCACTGCTCAAACCAAGGCCATAGTGTATTGTAATAATACCTGTACCTTAATGATTAGAGCAATGGTCATTAAAGGTGTGAGTACTACAAGGATATATAAGTTGTTAATTGACATCCCCCCATATCGGCAACAATAATCTAAATACACAAATCAATGGGTATGTTTACACCAAACCTACTATTGGGATATATGTCCTATTGTTCAATGATTATTGAAATGTACAGGAATAAAATCCACCACTCTGGATGAAGTAACCAGCGATAATAAAGAAGAAACAATAAATAAAATAAAAAAATAAAATAAAAACTAGCTGGAAACACACGGCACGTAACTCTTTATTAGAAAAAGATGTGAGCGCTTTCGCAGAGTCGTCTCTGCTTCATCAGACATATCATAACAGTTAAAAATTCATTTAAATAGTGGTGCATCATGGTGTCAACCAATCAGTTCCATGTTAAAATCAGTAACCCAAATAACAATGCTCATGATATAAAAATATACATATATATATATATATATATATAAACACATATATATAGACTGTATAAAATGTGAGATGCATTTCTAACCATCTGGGTACGATATTAAAAGCTACATAAAAGATAGAAAAATATATATAAAGCAAATACTAGATAAGCTGGAGCATCAGTGCTTCAAGGCCCTGTTTCTGAGAAATGGTTTTAACGAAACCTTAGAGTTTAGACCAGGTGGTCTGTCTGCTTGGAACTTAATAATCCATTTTTGTTCCACAGCTTTAGTATTGTTAATAATATTTCCACCTCTTTTATTTCTATGGAAAATATGGAGAACCAGAAACTTAAAAGTGTGTGTGTTCCCCTCTTGCATCACATGCATTGCTTTCTTTTTTATTTCTAATATCTCTCATATGTTCTAGAATTCTGCCCTTCAATAATCGATTTGTTTTACCTATATAATAGGCAGGACATTTTGTACAGAAACTAAAGTATACTATATTTGCACTGTGACAGTCAGCATAAAAGTGTGTATCAATGGAGAAACCTCTAATAGGGTGTTTATATTGTCCCCCACCAAAAATGAATGGACACGCTGTGCATCTCCCGCAGGCAAGCGTGCCCATCCTATCAGACTTTACATATTTTGGCTTATCTATTTTCTTGTAGCACAATTGTCTTTTAAGAGACTTATTATTTTTAAAGGAGAAAGATGGTGTCTCTCCTATTACTCCATCAAGTTCTTTCACACTCAATAGGATATCCCAGTTATTTCTAACTATGTCACAAACTATATTAATGTTACTTGCAAAAGTCAGTGGTACTCACAGCATATTATTCACTATATTTCTTTCTGTGCCTGAAGTTGTTGTTATAGTATTCACATTACGCATGGGTAAATCATTTGCATGTTTTCTTCTAGCATTATAGTAAGGTTGGCATTTACCTTTCCTTTCTTTCCATGCTAAATCAATCTGCCTTTCAATATCTTTCATTTTATACCCCCTTTCTCTAAATTCATGCTTAAGAAGAGTTAGTGCTTCACATCAAGTTGCATCACCATTGTCTAGCCACATACAACAAACTATCTGTCCTTTCAAAACAATTGCTCTTGTAAAACCAGGGTGCATACTACTGTTATGCAAAACATTATTTATTCTGATAGGCTTCCTATACAATGAAATAGAAATTAGTTCAGGGGTATTTCTTTTAACTTTCACATCTAGGAAGTCGATCTCTTTGTCAGAATACTTATAGGTAAAGTTTAAGAATGGAGTAATAGTGTAATATACCCCAAGAATTGTTTAAGATGAAGCTCATCATCATGCCACAGCAAAAAAAATATCATCTACAAAGCGTTTATACCAAATAATAGATTTAGCAAAAACATTTCCTGTGAGAATATTATCAGTTTCCCATTGCACCAGAGATAGGTTGGCCATACCAACCTTTTGTATAAAATATCTATCTCCAAACATAAATATGTTGTTCTCTAGAACTATCTCCAGTAATGCACAAATTAGTCTTATCTTATTACCTTCAGTACTTCTCCTGACAAGTAATTCTCTGACATTTTCTATCCCCCATGTATGTGGAATCACTGTGAACAACGACTCTATATCAAGTGTCACAAGCCAACATGGATCGTCTAAGGCTTCAAGGTGTATACTTAAATCATTTAAAAACTCCTTAGTATC
This sequence comes from Protopterus annectens, assembly GCF_019279795.1. Classification (NCBI taxonomy): domain Eukaryota; kingdom Metazoa; phylum Chordata; order Ceratodontiformes; family Protopteridae; genus Protopterus; species Protopterus annectens. The sequence goes on along the minus strand of NC_056725.1, from coordinate 1,091,610,743 downwards.
TAATAAAACAGTTGTGCATTCACTTAAAATAGGATGCAAGTTTTTTTCAATATAAATCGATAGTGGCTCAGTCACCCATCCACAGCTAGATACTGTAGGCCGCATAGGTGGGTTCATTAAGTCTTTATGGATTTTAGGCAAACCATAAATTATTGGCACTACTAGAAAATCTGTTTTAAAACACTCAAAAAGTTGCTCAGAGATTATTCCTGTTATTAACAGCTCAAACAATAATACTTGTAGCCTGTCCATCAAAGCTTTCATATATGTATGGGAAATCTCACAATAAATAGTTGCATTATTTAAGTGTGTCTGCACATTATCAACATAAACTTCTCTGTCTAGAACAACAATCCCTCCACCTTTGTCGGCAGGACGAATTTCAATACTATTCAAATGTTGAAGGTCTGCAGGTGCTTGCTGTTCAAAACTAGATTAATTGTGAAAGACATTATTACTTCCTTCAATTAATTTACTCCTCAGTTGCTTTTCACAGATGTCAACAAACAAGTCAATGCCAGAGTTACTGGGAGGTCTAAAAGTTACTAAGTTTCTTGAAAGCATTAAATGCATTAGTTTCATTGCAAAATAAAGTCTTAAGGTTTAATGATCTGCCAAAAAGTTTGTTCTTTTACTGCATTAACTAAATCTACTTTTTGAGCTGGGACACAGAGGACTGAGTTTTTTCCCAGCTCAAAAAGTAGATTTAGTTAATATCAGAAAGGTTTATCCATAAAGACTTAATGAACCCACCTATGCGGCCTACAGTATCTAGCCTTGGATGGATGACTGAGCCACTATCGATTTTATATTGCAAAAAACTTGCATCCTATTTTAAGTGAATGCACAACTGTTTTATTAGATACTAAGGAGTTTTTAAATGATTTAAGTATACACCTTGAAGCCTTAGACGATCCATGTTGGCTTGTGACACTTGATATAGAGTCGTTGTTCACAGTGATTCCACATATATGGGGGATAGAAAATGGCAGAGAATTATTTGTCAAGAGAGGTACTGAAGGCAATAAGATAAGACTAATTTGTTCTAGAGAACAACATATTTATGTTTGGAGATAGATATTTTATACAAAAGGTTGGCATGGCTATGGGCACAGCCTGTGCAAATAGCTACGTCAACGTATCTCTGGTGCAGTGGGAAACTGATAATATCCTCACAGGAAATGTTTTTGCTAAATCTATTTTTTGGTATAAACGCTTTCTAGATGATATTTCTAACTGTGGCAATGGGGGGTGTAGTGGGTGAGAAGGCCCTCAGGGTATTATCAATTACAAGTTTACAAACACACAGACACTGTTATTCTCAGTAATGCACACTGACACATTTGTTAGTACTGGGGTCCATAGGTGCAGGTGTTCCTAGGTGTGTACCAGGCTAATGTCCATGGAGAGATGAGAAGAGTAGGGGATGTGGGTACACTGGTATCATGCCACCTGACATTTGTCAGCAGGCCATCTATCAGCTAATGCCACTTGAGTGATTCCCCATGGTGACAGTTAAATGCAATATCCAATCATCTGTTTTTCTCTTGCAGAGGGCCAGTGAGGTGCTCCAATTGACATGTATGCCACATATATTACATAACATGGCCAGTGTCTGGGTTGGAGACCTGTACTCAGGCATGTTCTGCTTATTGTGGTAGTGTAGTTGAGGTATCCATGGCATGTGGTGCATACAGGGTGGGGTTTCCTAGCTGTGGCATTCATAACACAGCTGGGCAGACATGTCAGTGTCAATCAAGCATAGATTGCCTGTAAGTGGCCAAGATGGATACCTGACATCTGCACATATGTACAGAGGACAGACAGAAATCAGTTAGCCAACAGATTATGCATTATGATGAATGTTTTGACAGATGTCTGACACTGATAGGTATGCCATTACTACATGACAGCAGCCCTCAATGACATGCCCTATACACATAGTACTCTACAGTTAATATCCACATATCAGATCAATACCCAGTAGCAAATACTTAATAACACACAGCTCACACACCAAGAACATGATAGTCATTACTCAAGAGTTCAGCTTTGCATGCAGGGGTGTATGGTTGCAGTACTACAATCTATTCTTACTTGAGAAATCACTGTTAACAGTAGTAACGTAGTGATGCAGTACATGCAAGTGTGACTGCATATAACCTGGGATACTACCCATGTATGAAACACATACAAAGAGAAAAGATTGTTGTACTAGCCATATATACTCAGGTGTCCCATACAGTATACTCACACTCCTTGCTACTGTAATGACAGCACATAGAAACATGTTATGTACATAGAATTAAATACACTTATTAAAGATGTCATTACCCTGCTATTTCATCAAACTGTAATGTGATCACTGGTTACCAGGGCTGAGTTGTGCTTAGCAAGTGTAATCTTTGCTTAAATATAAATGCTAAGCACATTTGTGCACTGGTAAACAAAGCCTACATGGTCTAAGCTCCATTTCGTTTAACCATACATTAGCATCGCTTACCGTCACACAAACCCACTTAAAGCTGCTCAAAACTGCCTTAAACACTCTGTATCCAACAGCCCTTGTTCTGCCTAGCAACAAAATAAATAGCCCTTGCAGGTCTTGAAATCAGGATCCCTTACACTATAGTCACAACAGTTAACCATGAAGCCATTGGATTTGTGAAGATGTTTGTTGTTTTTTCAAATATATCCTTCAGTACACATACTGAATAGTAGTGAACAACTGCTTTGACTTCTACAATTGTTTCGTACTTAGTGAAAATAGTATTGAATCAATATGTTGTTATATCTAAATATACACATATCAGATAAATATGGTGGGATACATCTGGGAAGGTATATATATAACACTCATGTTTACACATAAGGATATGGATATACATATATAACTCTTTTGCCCAATGGTTCCTGGAGTTTATAAACTCAAATGCCATGGAACAACTGGTCACCACTCCCACAAGAGGGGACAACATATTGGACCTGGTCATCACCAACATGGGAGATCATTGTTCCACACCAGAGGTAAACCCCGCATTGGTAAGATCAGACCACAAACTAATCACAATGGACATCCACATCCCGACCCCACCCCCAGCCAAGGAAACCACTGAAAAATCTCTCAAAAGCAAACTTCACCCTTCTCAAGACCGAGGTGGAAAGTTTCAAAGCCCCTGGGTAAATGGAAAATGATATCCAAATGGCAGAATCCTTTACAAATGCACTCTATGAGCACCTACAGAAATGCATGGATCGTGCCATCCCAAGTAAAACCAAGATTCACTCCTCCAAAAACAGGAGACCAGTCTGGTGGACCCAGGCCATAAATAAGCTATACAACAGAAGGAGGAAACTATTACATGATAGGGCAAAATCCCAAAAAGGGAAGGCATCCTTGATCAGTATTAGGAAGAAACTTCGCTCCATCATAAACTCATCAAAGGCTAGCTATGAAAGAAAAATCGCCAAAGACTCTAAAGATAATCACAAGGTGTTCTTTAGCTACGTCAAGAATCTGGGTGGCAACTCTCAGATCTGCTCTGAGCTGGTGCAAAATGGCACAAAATACACTGAACCCACTGACATTGCCAACATCCTGGCGGACAGGTTCAGTGCAAATTTTACCCCCCTTCTCCCCCAAAAGGGCCTGTGTCTATCCCAGAAAAATGCAGTCCCCCAGACATCACAGACACACAGGTGAAAGCAGTCCTTTCCAAAGTAAAAAATACAGCATCAATGGGACCGGATGGTATCCCGGGCTACGTCTTACACGAGCTCCAAAAAGAACTAAACTCTCACATAAATTCAATGTTCCAACTCAGCCTTACCACAGGTTATGTACTCAAAGAATGGCATACAGCAACAGTAATCCCGCTCCACAAAGGTGGCACCACAATGGATCCCAGGAACTATCGCCCTATAAGTCTAACTAGCCTGGTCTGCAAGGCTATGGAGTGCATCATCATGGATCTCATAAACAAAGACATTGGGAACCTCCAGACACTGGACCCTACCCAATTCGGCTTTGTTAAAGGAAGATCTTGCCTCCTAAACCTAGCTGACTTTTTTGAAATAGCTACCAAAGCCATAGATGGGGGAAAGGTAGTCTACACAGCCTACCTGGACCTCGCAAAGGCTTTTGACACAATACTCCACTCTGGCATCATAAATAAGCTTACCAGCTTAAATATCAACCTATATGTCACAAGATGGGTTGCAAACTGGCTCAGGGATAGAACTCACATGGTCAAAGTTGCAGGTGCCATGTCCAACTCTAAACTGGTTACAAGTGGCATCCCACAGGGCTCAGTCCTGGGACCCCTCTTGTTCGGTATATACTTCTCTGAGGTACAGGCAAGCACGAGAGGACTGTGGCTGACCAAGTTCGCAGAAGATTGCAAGCTGGGAGCCATAATCGACTTTCCAGCTGACACAAGCATCCTCCAGAAGGGTCTTACGGAGACGGATACCTGGTGTCAGAACCATGGCCTCAAGCTAAATGCCAAAAAGTGCATAGTCATCCCCTTTGGGAAAAACAAAGTGCCCACAAACTACCACATAGGAGGTAATCCACTAAGTACAGAAGAAGTAATTCGGGATCTGGGGACCCAAGTAGATAGTAACCTCTCCTTTGACAATTGCCAAAGTGGTTAGAAAAACCTTCTATATAGCTCACCTAATCACAAAAGGGTTCACATCTAGATCAAGAAAGGTAATTGTGCCCCTCTACTCATCACTCATCAGGCCCTTAATTGAGTACAATGCCCCATTTGGGATGTATCTTACCCGACACCTGCAACAGCTGGAGAGACCTCAAAAGTACCTCACCAAGAGGATCGTGGGCCTCAAACAGATGCCCTATGCTGCTCGACTAAAGAAACTCCAGCTCTACTTAGTTGCTTACCGCCTACTCAGAGGCGATCTCTGCCTGACGTACAAGGCCATGTCTAACCCAGAATTGATGGACATGCTCCACCTCAAGAAAGCCAAATCCATTAGAGCTACGTGCTCCATGGATTTAAACCTCAGCACAACAATAAATAGGACATGCTGGAGGGATAGGTTAATATCCCAGAGGCTTCCCTTGCTCTGGAATAGAATCCCGGTTCGTGTTAGGCAGAACCCCTCGTTGACCCTCTTCAAGAGAAATCTTGATGAGTGGATGGGAAATCGTAAATTTACTCCTGGGATCACTTCTATGGCCCTGCTGGACAGAGGCTCAGGAATCTAGTCTAAAAGGGTGGTGAAAGCCAACACATTTTGGCTAGGCTTATAAATGCCTTAGGTCAGATAGCCTAGTACCTACCTATGAACCTAAGAACATATATATATATGTATGTATACATGTACATACACACATATATTTGTATATATATTTCTATATATTTCTATATATAAGCATAGCATGTGTGTGTGTGTGTATATATATATATATATATATATATGTCTGTGTATGTATATATATATATATATATATATATATATGTATATATATATATATATATATATATATAGTTATATATATATAGAGATATATATATATATATATATATATATATATATATATATATATATATATATATATAATATGTGTATATATATATATATATATATATATATATATAAATACTTGTACATGTGTGTGTGTGTGTGTATATATATATATATATATATATATATATATATATATATATATATATATATATATATAAAACATATGCCCATAACATGTAGTGGAGTCATACCTCAGCACCAATAGTCACAACCTCTTAGTGCAAGGGGATGTAATGTAAGTATTGCAGGTATAAATGTAGAATGTTGCTACAGTAACGGGTTGTGTCAACAGACATGTTGTCTGGGAAGTCACTTCTGATACTGACGTGTACACCATCAGTTACTGACAGACATCATAAGATCATCATAGTGAAGTACCACACAAATCACAGTAATGATCCTGTGGAATACAGCAGAGATATGACCAATAAACGTGGACAGTCTGAGACAATCTGGTCAGTCCAGAGGTATACACAGACCTACTCAGTGCAAGACGTGTGGACCAAGCCTGAAAAAGTGTATGTTTACAGCCATGTAAATAGGCATATCACAAAAATACTGGAATAGATAACTTACACAGTTGATGCATTCACACACTCCTGTCCATCCTAAGACATATTTACCGGAGAAAGCCACAGACTTAACACTACTTAGTGATATACATCTTCACAGCATCCCACTGCTTTTTCAGAAATGCACAACACTTTTGGTGGCCAGGCAACAGTACATCTGACAAATATCTGGACATAACATCACACTAGGTAAACACACTGCGCTGCTAGGCATGTCACAAAGTACTGTGCAAACTACAGGCAGACTGCCACAACACTGACCCAAGTTTCCTATGGGGGAATACCCATGTACTTGCAAATATAGCAGGCACTACAGGCATGTAACAGCATGGAGTAACAGACACCATTGTGAAAGTGTATACCCACAACCAATCTGAACACAGTCAGTCACATTATGCTAAGCCTAATTAATATTACAGTATATAGGCTGTGTGAACAAAACCATCTTCATTTGTGCCACTCGCACACTAACCCTACATATACTGTCCCAATACACAGTGTAATCTGATGCCTGACTGTGGCATGGGACATGTGTCAGTCTGGCCCTACAAACATGTATGCCGATAGGGTACCATAAACTGCAGCAGCATGCAATGTCAGATAGAACAGGACCAAAGACAATGACATCTACCATGGCCTGTACACTGGCCAAGTAACATATTCACAAAACACACTGTCAGAAATCATCAGAAGTACAAAGACCTCACTACTGTACAGACTACCACAGAATGTCCAGGTTTTGTTCTCAAAAATAAGGCCTACTATACATAACATGTCTAGCAGTCTGATATCTCACTGGCTTATCAGATATGATGTCAGTAACTAATGATGTACTGTACATATGCACCTCTTACTGCATGACATATGGACAAAGGGTGACAGACTTGGGGGATGGAGGCACAAACACAGAGCCAATATTGACATATTGTTGTGATAAACTGAGAAAATTCCTGGTGTAACAAGGTTTGTTGTGACATATCTCTTCTGAGGGATATGAAATCAGTAACTCACATGGATGTCACCATGTACTGACTGCAATCATCAGAGTATGCTACTGCATTTCTGAATATAGGAAATGTGTGAGTAACACACCACATGTAAGATTCCAAACTATGGCCTGTTTGCAGATAGCCCTACAGGTGGGAGTTTCCTCGACCACATAACACTGTCATGCCAGACTTTAAATCATGTAGAACAGCCATATCCACAAAACCCTGTTAAATGAAAATTACTTCAAATGTAGAACAGCAATACTTACATTCTGTCCCCATGTCTGGAACACTCCCCTCCTGTGTGTTGGCATGTCTCCACAGTGTATGTTATAAGAGGCATTTACAACTACCCTCTGTGATGCTGTTTGTCAAACACCCACATGAAGTCCTGCTCATAGTGAAGGAAAAGGGCCAGCACCCACATAAAGTGCTTAGTTATAGGAGTGTGATTCCATGCAATTGGCTATAGAAATGATACCACAGCTGTTCCACATGCAATTAGGAAGTGGGGGACTGCAATTCGTGCACAGGCCATCAGCTAATCATGAACATTACTTACAAAACTCAAGCTGCTGCCTATGCAAAACAGATGTACTTTTCCACATCCATCAGAGAGGGAGACAGAGACAAAGTAAGAAAGGATGGGAGTAAGAGAGTAAGAGCAAAGCATGCTTCTGTATGATCCGTGGGTGAAGAGTGGTATCTGTGCCTAGATTGTTTACTAATCCATACTGTCTCATAGTAATTGCACATGGCTGTACACATTTATTGCTGAGGATTGTCTACAACAACCTCTACAGTGTTTGAAAACTGTTGGTGTTGTAATGTGGACAGTCAGACAAATAGATCTGTAATATAATGATGTAGCAAAACTCACACTGCAATGGATCCTGTCATTACACAACCACCCCAACACCCACACAGGTTACTGATGACACACACACAAACACACACTTACCAGTACTGACTTTCAAACCCCTACCTGACTATGTATTGTTATTATAGTGGTACACAGTTATTGCACGCACCAAACAGCTTACATGTTGGAGAGCTGTCCAAAGGTATCTCTGAAGGTGAGTAGCATCAGCAACAGTGCTAAAGGAGGGGAAAGGGAAGTGTAGTAAGTGTGAATGTCCACAAAAGCAGGTGTCAATGAAGACATATACACACACACATTACCACAGTTGGCAGAATCAGGATTAGAACTCCTACATAACTAGTTTGCTACACTACAGGATTAGGCAGCTATAGCAAGTGCTACAGGGTTATTTCAAGGTGAATGACAGCAGGCATGCTAAAGTAGGGCAATGGGAGATGTAGTGAGTGTAAATGGCTTCAAAATCATCAGTCTTCACACACACACATGCATGCACACACACACACACACACACACACACACACACACACACACACACACACACACACACACACACACACACTTGCCAGTACTGAGATGCATAGGTTCATTGCTTCATTGTTGTGTAGTAGGTGAATGGGCCTGAAGGCTGTACAAGGCTAGGCAAAGGGAATAGCTTGGCATCAGGCCACACGACAATAGTCTCCAGTGTAACTCAGGGGTGTAGTCCCTGGAGTGGTCCCCATGGGTGAGTATTGTATTCACCATCCACTCATTTGGGTTACTATTATGGGTGGCCAGTGATGTGCACTGCTTCCCATGTATGTGATCTATATTCCATAACATGGACAGTGTCTGGGTTGTGCACATGTCCCACACGCATGTTCTTTGATGTGTGGAAGTGTACTTGAGGTCTCTGGGACATGTTGTGTGGACAGATTATCTTCCGATGTAGCATTCCTGACCTCATTTGGTGAGACCTGGCTATGGAACTGAGATCATGATTGCACTTACATTGACAGCATGATACAGGTATTGAGTGGAGTTAGTGGTGTCTGTCCATACATCGAATGTGTATAAGGCATGGTATTCCCTTTGTGGGTTACATTTGCAGACTCTACAGTTGGCCCACTGTAAGCATTTATCTGCCTACTGCGGGGATGGAACAGGGTGCCACGTCCTTTAACTTGCTGGATAACACACACTCAGTCAGGAGATGCAACACATCACAGTACTTTCTGATGTCATTGGCACTGTTGTGGTCAACAGGCATGTAGTTCACTGCATTCACACCATGGTTACTATCTGTGAGGCAATATGCAGGGAACTACCAATATAGTGGTTGTTGCCTAGCCAAGTGTGTTTGTGTTTGAGACATGGGTGGACAGTGTTCTCTGAGTAATAGAAGGGTTGCCTACATTGTTCACCAATCCATAATGTCACATGTAGGGCTATGGATTGTCTACACCAGCCTCTCTCGTGTTTAACATCTGTTGTCCTTGTAAGGTGGACATTGTGATATATACTAGGTCCTCAATGTAATAATTTAGCAAAATTCACCCCACAATGCATCCTGTTATTAATCACAGCAACCTCCACACAAAATACTGATGACACACACACTTGCCATTACTGAGATTTAAACCTCTACCTAACTATGTATTGCTACTATAGTGTACCGCATTTATCGCACATGCCACGGAGCTTATAGGATGGATGTTGTCCCAAGGTACTTCTAAGGTGAGGAACATCACCAGCCCTTGTAAATACTGGCATTGGGTGATGGAGTGGGTGAGAGATCTCAAAAATTATTTTACCCTAAACACACATTTACATTTGCCGGGGGTGAGGATCTCCTCTCTCTAACAATTTTTATGGGCAATTATGTTACGCATTTACCACATGCACCACTGACCTGACATGGTTTAGGGTTGGCATCAGGTACTTTTAAGATGGATGATATTTGCAGGACTGCTAATGTTAGGCTCTGAGATGTGTACTGGGTGTATATGGGGCCAAAATCTTTGAGGTACACGCATACATATGTACACACAAAAATACTTGCCACAGTTGAGATTCTAACCCATACCTGTGTAGTTACTGCTATTACATTGCTCTGCATTTATGGCACGCACCCTGGCATTTACATGTTGGAGAGTTCCCCAGAGGTATATTTGAAGGAGACTAACATCAGCAGCAGTGCTAGTAAGTGTGAATGTACATAATATTAGGTATTATCAAAGACACACACACTCTCGCACACACACAAAGTTTCCAGTTGCCATGTCTGGGATTAGAACTCCTACCTAACTTGTATGTTACTCTATAGCATTACACAAGTTATCACATGCACCACGGAGCTCATAGGGCTAGCCCTTGTCCAAAGGGGTATTTCAAGGTGACTGACATCACCAGGCTTGCTAAAGTAGGGCAATGGGAGGTATAGTGACTGTGAATGGACTCAAAAATCATTAATCTACACACACACACACACACACACACACACACACACACACACACACACACACACACACACACACACGCACACAGTTTTACAGTTGCCATGTGTGGGACTAGAACACCTACCTAACCAGTATGTTATCACAAGTGCCACAGAGTTTATGGGGCTGAGACTTGGCCAGAGGGTTATTTCAAGGTGACTGACATCAGCACGGGTTTTAACATGGGCAATGGGAAGTGCAGTGTGTGTGAATGGGCCATAAACCATTCCTCTGGAAACACACACACAACTTTACATTTGACAGGACTGGGTATACAAATGTTAGATGAATACTGATTTGTACTATCATGTTACACAGTCATCACAAGCACCACAGACACTATATGGCTGAGGGCTACCAAAAGCAAATGTGACATTGGCAAATCATATGTTATTGGCCAATTTAATGTGTGGTGGGTGGGACAGGCCTCATGATGGAAATTTCTCTGTCACTGTCTGTCTCTCTCTTCCCCACATCTCGGTGTGTGTATGTTTGACCTATTATAGTTTGTTGACCTTGGGTAGGTGTGAGCATTCATATCCAATGTGTGTGCAAAGCAGGAATGGTGTGAAATCTGGTGCATGTGCACAGACATCTGCAACTGACAGATATGTATAGTCCACTGTTGTTGTCAGACATGGGCTTCATTTTCATTTCTCTAAGAGTAGGAGCATGCCAAGTATGACCTTCTGTATTGAGTGTGTGAATCCATTCCAGGTAGGGTAGTACTCCAGTCCAGGGTTTGGTGTTCTACAACTATAGCTAGCAACCTGTTTCTGCAGGATATCGGTAGATAGGTTGACAATATGGAGTCACAATGGGTGACAGATAGTGGGATACTGCAACTATTGCTGTCTGTGCTGCTTGTGTTACATGGTTGGTGTTGGCAGAGATATTCAGAAATATGTACTGTTTTACACTGTGATGTATTATGTCATCAACTACTGACAGATATACATATTTGCTCACACTTATTTCTTGGGAAATACAACATGAATGAAGATGTGTCCAGTATTTTGGTCTGCAGTCTTCATATTCTTGCATACTCATGCTATTCTGGAGGGGTAGCTGCAGACACTTGCTGATGGATATGTGTAAATGGTTCAGCACCTTGGTACTGTGGTGGATGATGATCCCCTGCTTGTACATCCATTGACATAACAGAATGGCCATATCCTGCTGTGGCCATACCTCTCAGCTGTACAGATTCACCCAGGTTACCCAAAGGCAGGACTCATATATCTGGTCAGTTCCCCTTCACATTGTGGTTTACGAGGAGGTGTGTAGCCACCCATTACTGGGTTTGCAGGTAGGGGTAGTATGGGCACACATCAGAGTTTCAAACTTCACACACTCCATGGTATCCATGCTTCTACACCCACCACCCTGTTATTCTATCCTCTTCCTAACATTATGCAAGCCATATTTGAGAAGTATCCTTATAGTTGGCTCTTCATCCCAGCGGTACTTAGGGGTTGGTCCACAGTTCTTGCAGTAGGACATGGCAGGCATGCTATTGGGATTTGTCAACATGGCCTTGCATTTGTGTTCTGTAGACTGTGTTATGTTGTTAGTTGGGACCCCATGAGATAACATACATTAGCAGTATGGGTGAGGCACAGGCCTTTAACAGAGGACTGTAGGGCATTTGGTATTAATGCAAGCCATCTGTAGCAGGCCAGTGCATTCTGTCACTCATACAGTCCCAGGCTGTGAGCCACTGGATTCCCCTGGGGTGACAGGGTAAGTGTGCAAGGTCTTAATGGCAATAGTTCCTGTCCATATTAATCCATTGTTCTGGATGCTGGCAGGGTGCTGCTTACAGCTAGGGACACACCTGCATATGGGACACCTCTTCATCATGCTGCATTCTGTGGGTATTCCCATAAAGAAGTGGGGGTCATACTGTACTCATTCCCAACAGCAGCGATATGGCCTGTAATAAACCTTTGGCTGATGGTGGGGTGAGCTGAGTGCATGTGTGATATGGAAGCTTCTTGCAGCTGACTCACAGATATATCTGGGACATTACCCTTATACTGCCTTGTGCAGACACATCAGCAGTTTCTCAGTGCTTCATAACTGTGTCTTTTGTGGTCTGCCAGTGATTGGCCAGAATACATCAGTATTCCATACTACACAGACAACTAATGTGCTGCTAACCTGTATGTACAATTCTAAAGTTGTGTGCAGTTGACAGTTACATTTTATGTACTTTGTCTAGGGTACTTCCATCTGTATATTGTGTGTATGTTTGGGCCCACATTCATGATATGCCCATCTTTCAGATGGTGACAGATATTACATCCGAACAATGAGCACAGATGACTGCTGGATAGGGTCTTGCTGGGATGCATTGTATTTGGCACTGCAGTTGTCAGAACATGGCTCTGTCATCAACAGTACAAGCCATAGGCCACCGGGACACAACCCTCTATGCCTACATGCTGACCACTTCCACACAATATAGAACACACAACAACGTATACACAGACCCCTGCATATTGTACACATGCAACAATTTATCCTGTAAATTGAGCCAGCTCAGGTAATCTGTGCTCCACTGTTATTAAACCCACATGTACATGTTAATGCATTTCTACACAGGAATGTGGGGGGGGGGGGGCACACCTGACAACTGTAAACATTTGCTATGACTGTACTGGTATTTCAGGTACTCTGTTAGCTTCCATTTCGTTTTGTATTCTGACCTATCATGCAGACTAGAGGCATATCAGTAGAGTACAGATCTTAGGTTTTATTGACCTACATTTCAGTTTCAGACTTCTTACCCTTCAGAACTAACATACAACTACCAGACCTGTTGTCTATCTGTGTAGGTCTGGAGGGGGGTTGTTCTCCATTGCCATCAATTGGTGGCCTTAGCACAGCCTTTCTTAATGGTCATCTACACCTGTCCTGCTGGCTGAGGCTGTTGTTGGGTATTTGATCCTCACTGACATGCATGTGTATGTCCTATGGAGACACATTTGGGCCACCACATGTACTACAGTAGGATTTGTCACCTTGTCTAGTACTGCCTACTTTGTTGACACCAGTATTTGTTATGGATTTCATGCTGCCCATATAGGTGTCCACTATCTGCTGTCATCCCATTCAGCTACCCGATTCCCTTGCATGCTCACATCCATACCATAGATACAACTATCAGAACATAGTACTCCATTCAGCAACTGATAGGAAGAGTGACTTACCTTGTGGCTGTGCCAGTATTGAGGATGGTGCTGGAGGGCTGACTATGTTGGATGCACATAGTAAACTCCCTATATATGGTAAAGCACAGGTAGTGTTATGTTTGGCATCCCTTTTACTGTATGTGCAAGTCAGAGAGAGGTGTCATTCCCTGGGTCCCTACCGTATTAGTGTATGTGCTATGCGTTGCCTCTTTGCCAAAGCCTGGGCATACTGGGCACACCTCCTTCTGCCTACATGGGCAGGCTCAGGTTGTTCCTCTTCTGAGTCACTCTGTACCTGTGCTAGCCTTAGCAAAGGTGGGGGGCTGTGTGGTCCTACCCTGTGCTGTTCCTGCTGCAGCTGTTTCTGCAGGATCATATTGTGTAGCATGGCACATACAATGAAAATCTGTGTGGATGTACCTGGAGAGTACTGCAAGGCTCCACCGGATATGTCCAGGCACCAGAACTGTAACTTGAGCATCCCAAACACATGCTCTATTATGATTCTGGTTTGTGCGTGTGCCTTATCATGGAGTTCTTGTTCGGGTGTGTGTGCATTTCTGATTGGTGTCATCAGCCACGGCTCCAGTGCGTAACAGGCATCCCCCACTAGGTGGCCATATGCAATGTCCCCACTGGCAAATCTCTGGTACAGCTGTGTCATATGCCAGATGTGGGAGTTGTGATAGCTTCCAGAGCTGCCAGCACACACATTCAAGATAATGACCTGGGCATCACACATGACCTGGCAGTTAATGGAGAGGAAGCTCTTGCGTTTTATGTTGACCCTATCCAGCTCACTGGGTGGTGCTTTGATGTGCATGTGTGTGCAATCTATAGCACCCACTACCTCAGGGTATTCTGCTATTTGGTGGAAGAGACGCATATTACTGGTCAATGCCTCATGGGTGTTGAGGAAATATATGTGCTGACCGGCATGTGCTGCCATGGCATCCAGGAACTGGTGGATTACCCTGGATACTGATGCCTGTGAGACCCCCATGATATCCACAGTTGGCCTTTGGAAGGTCCCTGTGGCTAGTATTCCTAAGCCTACACATACCTTGGTATCCACTGGGATGGGTTCCCCTCTGTTGGTTCTGTGTGTGAGGCGTGGCCATCACAGCTCAACAATTTGCTGTAGGAGGTCTCTGTCCACCCTATAGTGCTCCACCATCTCCAGCTCATGTAGACCCTGGTAGGTTACCTTGGGTCTGTACAGACTTCTCCTTCTCCTCACTGTGGGTTGGTAATCAGCATTCTCATCCTCACCACCCTCAGCCTCTTCCACATATTGATGTATGAGAGCGACAGCAGCTGCTATCATTTTGTTAGTTGTGTCAGGTAAAATGTCCCCATTTGTGTACACCAGTGATGTAGAGTTTGTGGGGAAAACCAGAATGAAAGATGTTTTCATAGTTTATAGTTGTGTGCTGGGCTAGGATGCTGCCTGTGCAATTGGCTGATTCTGATACATTTCACCTGCCAGCTATGCTAGTTCTCCTTGATTGCCTTCCTACTGCTCTTTTCCCTTTCCATTGCCTTCCCGTTTAAGCCCCAAGGTGTGGCATGCATACCCAGTGCTCAGATGTGAACAGAGCTGCTATTTCCTGTGTACCCATTTAGGCAATGTAAACACTGATAGGTAGCCTCAGAAATAACCCACTTCCTTAGCTGTGCTTAGGTAAGGGCAAACACGGGCCACAGAGCTCCATTAAGCTTACAGCATGCATGACACTCCCCCTTATGAGGTCATCTGCCTCTTATGCTTATATCATGGTGTTGCTGCACCTACATGGTTGGGTGTAAACTAACACTGAGGGGAAATCTGTGATTCAGTATCACTCCCCTCGTTTGCATAAAACTGACTGCTAATGCATGGTTACAAAACTGACAGTCAGCCTTCCCCCTTAGCAACCACTATTCCATTGTATTGTTGTCTTATGCATGCTATTGACTATTATGGCAGAATGCTGATTTGGGTTTAAAAGCTTATTTCCCACTTTTTTCCTTATTTTTGGGCCAATCCCATTTGCGCACCACTGCCCTATGCTTAAACGGCCGAAATCGGCCAAAAAAAAAAAGTTATTTTTTCTAATTTTACAACTATTTCCCAGGCCAATTGCCATATATTTGGCCATTGGCATGCCTACTACATTGAATACATGCTTTCTTTGGGGCTGTCATGCCTCTGTTTTTGTAATTTTCAGAAATGTATTCGGTTAGTAACCGAATACATTTCTGCAAGTTATACTATTTCTGCACAGACGCCTGCCTGCTTCCTGGATCACTAATTCACCTCATTTGCATGGTTTTCACCAGCAGATGGGGTAATTAGCATACAGGAGCAGAGTCCATGTAGGAATAGTGTAGGAGCGCTCATGCACGTCCCGGGAGCTCATTCCTGTTATCGCTAGTCGGCCATATTGCATGCAGCAGCACTTGCACTATTCTTATACACCATGCAGAGCTTGCTGAATCCCGGGGCCTATCTTTTTAAGATTTGAACAATCTGATCCATATGCTGTCTAACAGTCCTAACACCTATTCCATGTATCCAGTATAAATTAATGAAAGTGTATAACTTCCTGTTAATTTCTAGTGTTTAAAATAACTAATTATCTTAGGAATAGGTAAAATATTTCTCCATAAATTAACTACCCCTCTTTTTTTCTGACTATAATGAGAACTAACTAAGACAGAATATGTACTGGTGTTAAGACAGAGTATGTACTGGTGTTAAGTCTATCTATATCAGGTTACAATAAAAGTGTCTCTTGAAGAAATACTATTTGAGAATTAAATAGTATTAGAAATCTGTTTAAATTCCCTCCTTTGCAACCATTATTTAAACCATTGATATTTAAGGAGATGCATTTAAGATAAGACATATGAAATATGACATAGGACTACGTAAGGTACTATCATAAGTTTCATATTATAAATAAGCATGAAAATCACATTCCAATATGAAAACTGTATATAATGAAATGAATAATCCTTAAAATACTTATTGTTCAGAATGTATATGAGAACAGTGATAAATAAATACCTTTAACAGTAAAGAAGAAATTTCAAAACCATATAAACATTATATGGAGTCTAAAACTCCCTGTTTGTTTAGAATAACTGAAGAAAAAGGTGAGAAAACATCCTTTCTGCTATTATGAGATTAAACAAAGAATTTACTGTAAGGAAAAAAACATGAAAATATTGAATAATAAATAATATATCCTTCATATATAACATTAACGTTTCCCAAAAATGCTGACCAAAAATTGTATATATAAGAGGTAAAACTGTCCATACTTAAGTCATTTTGTGTATAAGTAGTAATAACACAAGAAAAAAGAAAAAAAAAAACAGCCCTTATAAGAATCTCTGTCCAAATTCTTATATAGTCCTTTAAATATTATTAATAATATGTTAGCAGACCACAACAGATCCTTGCAGTTAAAAACATAAATTGTAAAAAGAAGTTTTTTATGTTATAGAGACAAATCCTCAAAACCATGAAAATATGTTGAGCTAGTATAATATCAATAATAAAACCCTCCAATGCATGAAATCAAGTGAACAAAAGGATCCATTAAATAAAGTAATATTATCCACTATTCCTTATACAGAGATAAGAATCTGCCTCACTATTCAATTATACTCTTATATGCTGACTTTCAGCTGCAATAAACTGCAAGGAATATCTAAAAACACTATTTCTTGTAGACACGATGTTTGGTAGACTATTCATTTGAAGAAAATATAAATGGCATGCAAAGGATGGATCGAGAGAACAATAAATACATCACTGACTAAATTACAAGAAAAAAATCTCTTGGGGATGTAAAAATAAAAAAGAAGGCATGAACTATCTTTAATTATACAATGACTCCCTATAACTATTCGAAAACGTGCACACTGATTGGCCCAGCCCAACCAGCGTGCCCGTTGTAAATCCCACAATATACCAATGGAAAAAGGTCCGGTCGCCCGGACTTTTTTCCGTTGGTATAAAGTGCCCCAAAACCTTTTTTTTAACAACTAAGAAAAAAAAAAGAGAAAACGGAGCAATGGAGACTTTCTTTTCTTCGTTGCTTCCATTTCAAAACATTGTTGTACTGGGTATGCATGGGAATGCAAGTCCCATACGCATGCGCAGTACCTCAAAACGAAGAAGCAGTATACAACAACCGGCAGAAGAACAGTAATCCGCCGTTATACAAAGACATTGTTTAGGAAAAGTATTTTTTTCTTAAATAATGTCATTGTATAATAGCAATAACCGACTCCGTGGTTGTAGTATATTGAAGATTTACCCATGGTTGCCTTTGTTTAATCACTCGGGCTTCTCCCTCATGATTAAACCACACCAACCATGGGTAAATCTTCAATATACCACAGCATGTCATCAGTTATTGCTTTAATAATTTTTCCAGATACAGGGAGATCTATGTAAATGAAAGGGTAGGTGGTAAAATGTGTAAATGTAAAATTATTTATAGAAACATTGTCTCTAAAAAGAAAAGTGCTTCACTGTCTCACTTAAAGTATACACAAACCCTTTTCCCCACTGATAAGCAGAGACAGCCAGTGTCAGATGTTATTACACTAAATTGAGCCCGATTTACATGAGCTCAGTGGGAAAATTAAATCAACCAACTCTAGGACAAGTGAGAGTACACTAAGGAGACTAAAAGGATACGTCTCGCATGAGAAAGCTATCCACTGTTATCACCAAGCAACAAAATCAAAGAGAAACAACTTCACATTTCATAAAAAACATTATCTTCTCCAATTCAGCACATAACACAAAACCAGGAAGTGCATATCATCTCTCACTTGCACCACCAAACAACCACTCACAGAAGAAAACTATATCTAGCAAAAAAATCAGTACCCCAAAGAGAAATTTATATACATTCACACAGAACAACTCAGATTCACAACAATCCCTGTCTCCGATATTGCACAGCTCAAACGTCACCATACAACCCAACAAGAAAAATAGCCCTCACAGAAACACGGGGTTCCGAAATCCTACTAAGACCAGTCAAGCTAGTAACTCTACAGGAAATACCACAATAAAGACCACAGAAGTGACATATGAAAAATACATACCAGCTATAGCAAATCCTAATCAAATCAAAGCAGGAATATGAAAACAGGGACAAAGAGAAAGACAACCCCCAGGATTCAGTAAGCTTCCATTCAGGAATAGCTTATTCCAGCACGGAAATAACCATTTAAGAGCAGCATGGTAGTGCGCCATGCATAGTTATGAAGACGCACTCCCTCTGCTCCTAAACAGACATGGAGCATGGACTAGTGCAGGGGGTGTGTCTGAGAGCAGAGCTCTCACAATATATACGCCCCTGCACTCAAGAATTACCATTTGGCAATTGCAATGAGTGAGAATGCTCATGGGGCTTGTAGGGTTGCCAGCTTTTCAAATGCCCAAAGTGTGACAGTTTTGGTACAAACGTCAGATATGGCAGGCCGAAACATACCCACTGCCAGTACAAAGAACAGAACGTCACATCTTTGCCTAAATAAAAGCTTATTCTTGTAGCATTTTAGTTGCCTATTCTGTTTCTTATAACATTTCGGTGTTTCAGATACAGAATAACTGTTTTATGCAACTATTACATAAAATATAGGAAATATGTTTGTCCTAATATATCAGGACATTTGCCATTTTTACAAGTTTTTTGCAGGACACAACGGCCCAAAAAGGGACTGTCCCTCACAAAGTGGGACAGGTGGTAACCCTACCTGTCACCCTGTCCCCCTGGCAAATCAGTGGGATGATCCCAGAAGTTTAGGCAGCAAATAATGACATACAACTGATTGTCAGACATCATAACTGTCAGAATTTTATGTGTAAGAACAAACATGTCACTCTAGCAACTCACCAAAATGTTATGCGAGTAATATGCAAAGTATGTCCCATCTCTACCCCCATGCTGTGAAGCTATGACCAGAGTGTGTGCAGTAACAGATTGAGGTGTATGTACATAATAATGCGGAATTAGGTAATATGTTTGGCAACATTCAGGTAGTGTTAACAAACATTCCCTCCACAGGTCTGTCCGATAAGAAAAATGTGCCTGGAAATAAAAGATTGAAATCCTGGACTGGTACTGTTTAGTCTGGTATTGAATGGCATTGTTAGTGTTGCAGTTTCTCTGAATAATAATGTATTACTCATCACTGTCACCTGCACTGTGCTACATAACACAACTGTCTAGGAATCCCTGTATAAGACTCTTGTAATTACAAGGTCAGATTGTAAAACCATGGGAGACTTATAGATAGAAATCAGCGAAGAGATACACAGCAATAACTAAATAGCACACTCAACTGTGATGTACATTGATGTATTTTTAGCAGACACAGCCATGGTTCGAATCCTGGGAGGGGTACTAAACTGTATGAAGAATCATACCCCTCAACTGTATAGATTTGTTCAGAATGTCCAGATAATTGGCCCATATCTGCTGCCCGTTACCTTGTCTCCCTGGCAAATCAGTGTGATGATCACTGACATTTAGGTAGCTTTTAATGACATATAACTGACTATCAGATCTATAAATATTCAGAAATTGTATATGAAAACAAACCTATCGTAGCAACTCACCAAAGGTTTATGAGAGTAATTGTCAAAATATGTCCCAGTTCCACCTGCATGTTGTCAAGCATTGACGAGAGTGTGTGCAATAAGAGATTGAGAGGTATGTGCATAACATCAACCTGGAATCTGGGAATATGCGTAGAAACAGTCAGGTAGTGTTAACAAACAATTATCTCCACAAGTATACCAGGTAAGAGGTGTATACTGCAGGTAAAACACAATTCACGTATATAGTTGTCTACAAACACACCACTGTCCAAACTAAGACCATAGGGAAGTGTAATAATACCTGTAAGGTACAGATTACAGCAGTGACTAAGAAAATAGTGAGAACTACAGGGATATACAAGTTAATTGACACCCCCCCCACCATATCTGCAACAATCATCTAAATACACAACTCAATGGGTATGTGTTCAATTAAATCTGCTGTTGGGACATATGTCCTATTGTTTAATAAATATTGAAATGTGTTTCTATGCATGTGCCATGTTGAAATACTCCCACATTGGTGGCATGCTGCCATCAATGTAACCTGCGTGCTGTTGTAATGGCCACTGTGCTTCCATATATGCATGTGTTCTGTCTGCTATGCAACTGTTCCATATCTGGTGTTTTGGGTTAATGGGAATATCTGTGCATGCTGTTATACCTAATCCTGGAATGTGTTGACTATTACTAACCCACATATGTTTTAAAATTGCAAGAGCATAGCACATTCGGGAAGGCTGGTTCCAGTGGACCCACCTCATCTGACCATGGCACCAGGCACCAGCACATCTGGGGTCCACCCTCCCTGGGACCTCCTTGTCTGCTGGTCCTGCACCACCTTCAGGTGGAGCCACCTCAGGGAATGGGGCCCCCCAGAGCAGGCACAGACAGGAAACTGTCACCCATCGTCAGGTCCAGGGTCTGGTACGTAGCGAGCTCCGCAGGGAGTTTGGAGATCAGCTATGGCAGCTTGAGGACCGCATGGAGCATTTAGATGGTCAGCCTGCCCCTCCTACCCAGCCCCCAGCACAGCCACCTTCGGGTCCGTGAAGGTGCAGTGGTGTCTGCCCATGAGTGGGGACCTCAGTCCCACTGTTTCTATATGGGGGCTCATGAGCTTCCGACTTCCAAACACCCCTCCCCATCCAAGATGTTTAACAACCACATGTGTCATATACAGCCAATGTATGCTGTCTTGTCTGTCATCCTACCCAACCTACCTCCCCAAATATACCTACCCCAACATCCCACTCTCACCTTAAAAAAAGGGCAATCTGTTCCCCCCAAAAAAATATCGCCCCATACATAGCTGCCCATTTTGCACACGTGTCCACTGGACAAATGTAATCTGGTCTAATTGGCTTCACAACATATTATTGTTGTCTTCACCCCTTTCTCAGGGGTTTGAGAGTCCAAATATACCTCCAAATTCAGTGTATATGCACAACTGTTGCTGTAGAAGAAATGGGCAGCTATGGACCTTCCCTACACCCATCCTGCACATCCCTAGCTATTTTCCCTACTGTCTTTCCCTCTTTGTGCCCCTTTTTCACCACTGTCCTATCACCCCTTTTTCTTCTCTTTTAAAGAAATTAGCATGGGGTAAGTGTGAGTCAGCACTTTTAAGCAGCAGTAAGTGGGTTTAAGCCTGTTTACGTGAGGGGTAAGCAATGCCTACACAGGTTAAGCAATTTAGAGGCTAACTGACTGCAAGAATATATAACCAGAAGTTAGCATTGCTTACTGTCACGCAAACCTGAGCAAACCCACTTACAACTGCTTAAAAGTGTCTTAATCACTCTGTATCTAACAGCCCTTGTTCTGCCCCACAACAAAATAATCAGCCTTTGCAAGTCTCGAACCCAGGACCCTGCACACCATAGCCAAAGTGATTTACCACTAAGCCATATCAGATATAAATAACTGATGTTTTCTCAAACATATCAATCCAACACAGTCATTCAACAGTAGAGGGAATGTATTTATATATGTAGATGTATGTATGTATGTATGCGTGTATATGTATATATATATATATATATATATATATATATATATATATGTTTGTATATATAGAAACAGTCCAACAATATAATAAAAAACAAAAAACTCTGTTCCCGAACTGAATGGTTTTAGTTTTAATTGTATTCAATAATAATAAAAAAAATTTTTTAAGTCACAGAAGAAGTTAGTAATTGTCGCAGTGCTGGTGTTATTATCCACGAGTGGGAACAGAGTTTTTTGTTTTTTATTATATGTTTGTATATATATATATATATATATATATATATATATATATATATATATGTATGTATATATATATATATATATATATATATATATATATATATATATATATATATATATATATATATATAATTATATATATATATATATATATATTTATGCATATGTATATATATATATATATATATATATATATATATATATATATATATATATATATATATATATATCAGAGAACACAACAATTACATATATGACCAAAGGCAAAGTTAATGGGGGTGAGGGGGCCCAATTTAAGTACCTCTTGTAATTATTGATATCATCCCCTCCTCTATAGCCAAACAGATCTGCCTTGCAACACAATACCAACACATGCAAGTCTCATACCCAGGACCCTACACAACATAGCCACAGGACGTTAACAGTAATCCATCTCACCTGTACGATGTCAGCATGGTATCAATAAGATATCATGCAGAAGAGTCTGTCTACCATAGGTAATGTACAATGTGGAAGAAGTAAACATTCCAGTGA
>NC_056725.1:1091577669-1091582669 GCF_019279795.1 Protopterus annectens | reverse complement strand
GTTTGAGACCAGTAATCCTCTTGGTGAGGTACTTTAGTGGTCATTCCAGCTGTTGGAAGTGTCTTGTAAGGTACATCCCAAATGGGGCATTGTACTTTATCATGGGTCTAATGAGTGATGAGTAGAGGGGCACTATAACCTCTTTATTTCTAAATGCGAACCCTTTAGTAATTAGATGGGCCACATAGAAGGATTTCCTAACTACTTTGGCAATATGATTGTCAAAGGAGAGATTACTATCTACCTGGGTCCCCAGATCTCTTATTACCTCTTCTGTATTAAGGGGGCTGCCACCTATGTGGTAATTCGTGGGTGTTTTGTTTTTCCCAAACGGGATGATTATGCATTTTTTGGCATTTAGCTTGAGGCCATGACTTTGACACCAGGTGTCTGTCTCAGTAAGCCCCTTTTGGAGAATGTCCATGTCAGCCAGAGAGTCAATTATGGCTCCCAGTTTGCAGTCATTGGCAAACTTGGTTAGCCATAGTCCTCCTGTGTTTGCCTGTACTTCTGAGAAGTATATGCCGAACAGTAGGGGTCCCAGGACCAAGCCTTGCAGGACACCACTTGTGACTGGTTTAGAGTCAGACCTGGAGCCTGCTATTCTTACCGTGTGAGTTCTGTCTGTAAGCCAGTTGGCAACCCATCTCGTGATGTTGGGGTTTATGTTCAGGCTGGTGAGTTTTTCTGTAATACCCGAGTGGGGAAGGGTGTCGAAAGCCTTGGTGAGGTCAAGATAGGCTGTGTGAACCACCTTTCCCTCGTCTATGGCCTTGATGACTGTCTTGAAGAAGTCAACCAGGTTTAGTAGGCATGATCTGCCCTTAACAAAGCCAAACTGGATTGGGTAAAGTGTTTGGAGGTTCCTAATGTCTTTGTTAATGAGTTCCATGATGATGCACTCCATAGCCTTGCAGGCCAGGCTAGTCAGGCTTATGGGGAGATAGTTACCAGGGTCAGTTGTGGCCTCTCCTTTGTGGAGAGGAATAACCATTGCTGTGCACCATTCTATGGGCACGTAGCCTGTGGAGAGGCTGAGGTTGAACAGCGTGTTTAGGTGGGGGGTTAGTTCATTCTGTAGTTCATGCAAGATGCAGCCTGGGACACCATCTGGTCCCATTGATGCTGTATTTTTGGCTTTTGAAAGGGCTGTTTTCACCTGTGCCTCTGTGATTTTTGGAACACTACACTTTTCCGGTATTGTTGTGGGCCCTTTTGGAGGTGAGAGGGGATGAAGTTTGTACTGAATCTATCTGCCAGGATGTTGGCAATATCAGTAGGTTCAGTATATTTTGTGCTATTTTGCATTAGTTCAGTGCATATCAGTGAGTTGCCACTTAGATTCTTAACATAACTAAAGAAGGCTTTGTGGTTATCTTTTGAATCCTTGGCTATTTTTCTTTCGAAGTTAGCCTTGGATGATTTCATGAGGGACCTCAGTTTCTTACTGATACTGATCAGGGATGTCTTTCCTTCTTGGGATTTGCTTTTTTCCTGAACTAGTTTCCTCCTTCTATTGTATAGCCACATCACAACAGCCAAATTAATAATTAAACCCCCCTCACTCACACACATGGTTTCAAATGTATGGCTCAGCCTAGGTCTCTGGCAAACCAGCAACACACTCTGTGCATATGATGATACCTGTGCCAATCCCTGTCATCCATAACATCGATGCAGGGACAGGCTAATATGGTTCTGATGCACAGGGTGACTGTACTATGGTGTACCAATGTAATGCTGTGTAACATGTCAGCAGTAAAGTTTAATGTTTACATGTCAGGAAGTGTAGCTGTCCAGCCATGATGCATTATAGCTGTTATTAACACTGAGTGTGGTCTCCATAATATATTCCATTTGTGTTGTTGGTGTACATGTGTCAGCAGGATGATGGTCTGCTGTTGTATCCTACAAGAGGTATGGCACTGTGGTAACACCTTGGCTGTGCCATATCCTGGGTACAGGTGAACACATGTCACAGGTTTGTATAACAGTTACTGCATGTGCCACATGGCCGATAGGTCTGGGGGTGGTGTATACAGGGGAGTGCATGGTGGCTAATGTCAGCAGCCCTTCTACAGTGGACAATGGTAAATGTACTGGGTGGTACACACCACATGTTTTTGTACAACACACACAGATGCTTTGGTGTTGATGCAATACACAGAGAATACTGTACAAATGTATGTATGTACCTGTACAAGGAACCCATTTTAGCCTATGTAATTCAACCAAGATAGAATAGGCACAAGAACACATTGGGAAATAAGCAGTCTGCTAGTTTAATTTCATTGACGGTGGTACTCGCAGGGTATATGTCCCCTTCCCCAATGTAGTGCAATCCTCAACTCGGTATACATAGGTGTGCTGGTGCGGGTGGCACAGCCCTACCCTTTGGAGGGTGAGAGGTGCTGTAGAACCACAGATAGTCTGATAGACAACTACTTAACCTATTAACATGAACTGTACAGTATTACGGCCAGCTAAACGGGGGGATTCACTCAACAGTAACTGCAATGATGGTGACTGTGTCCACAAGAGTCACACCCAGGTATATATACCAGCCCCAATATTGCTGTACACCTATACAGTGGGGAAGAGGGCATTTACACATCTACCACTAGTTTTGATGGAATGTATTTCCACAGGATGATACCTGTGAAATGTTAGCATTTGCCAGGCAGTTCTTGGACAGATGACCTGCTGGGACATGTATATTCTGCAAATGGAAGTAGATTCCTTCTCATACACACACACACTCTTACTTGGTAACACTGGGACTAGAACCCCTCCCTAGTGTTACTGGTGTGTGTGGCCTTAATTGCACACACCACACAGCTTTTAGGATGAGGTGTGTTCCAGGTTACATGTTACGTAAAGAACATCTCCAGGCCTGTACAGTATGGTTTTGGGGGATGTACTAGTTGTTTATGGACAATACATAGTGTGATACACTGTCATATACACATTGACAAACACACAACAGTCATACACACATCTGAGAGACCTGGCCTTATCAGTGCTAACTACCTTGTCAGTGTGTCCATTCTGTTACAGATAAGTTGTACACAACACATGCATAACTGGGCTGAATAGTGTTATCAGTTACCTGTATGGTTGATGATGACAGTGGTCCCCATACAGTGGAACATGGGACATGTACTGGGGTACCATCGTGTAAAGACAGTATACCCAGCACCCACACCCCACAGTGGATATTGTGTGCACTGAAACCCATGATAACACTGACATACCCACCATCACACATTGACCGGGACTGCAATACAACCCTTTGTCTATCCCAAGAGTGCTACTACAGGGATATGCATCTAATGCACGTGCCACAGGGATAGTAGGGTGATGCATTGTCATGGCTCTCCTATGGTCAGCAACATCAGTATCCATAATACTGTGTGGCAAGGCATATTGTGTTAGGAGAATATGGCCTCAGAATGCTGTATCCTACAAATATATACACACATGCACACATACACACACTTGCCAGAACTCAGAGGGTATCCCATACCTATCAACCCATTTGTACAACACTATTGTGCTGGTACTGCAAGCCCCATGTAGCCCTTAGGGAGAAGACTGTAACAAGGTACATGTAATGTCCAGTACAGCAGCAGCCACATCTAACTATGGCAATGGGGACTGCGGTGGGTATGAAGGGCCTCAGGATATTATCAACTACAGGTCTACAAACACACAGACACTGTTATTCTCAGTAATGCACACGTACAGATTTGTCAGTACTGGGGTCCATTGGTGCAGGTATTCATAGGTGTGTACTAGGCTATTGTCCATGGAGAGACTGGAAGTGTAGGGGATGTGTGTACAGTGGTATCATGCCACTTGCTATGTGCCAGCAGGCCATCTATGAGCAGATACCACAGGGGTGATCCTCTGGGTGAGAGTTACATGCAACATCCCAATCATCTGGATGCCTCTTGCAGAGGGCCAGTGAAGTGCTCCAGTTGACATGTATGCAACATTTATTACATAACATGGTTAGAGTCTGTCTTGGAGACCTGTACCCAAGCATGTTCTGTTGACTGTGGTAGTGTAGTTGAGGTATCCAAGACATGTGGTGCTACAGGGTGTGGATTCCTAGCTGTGGCATTCATAACACAGCTGGGCCGACATGCCAGTATCAGTCAAGCATAGATTGCCTGTAAGCAGCCAAGATGGATACCTGACATCTGCACATCTGTACAGAGGACAGACAGCTAGCCAACTGGCTATGCATTAGAATGAATATGTTGACAGATGTCTGACAACAACAGATATGCCATTACTACATGACAGCAGCCTTCAATGACATGTCCTATACATACAGTAGTCTACAGTTAATATCCACATGTCAGGTCAATATCCAGTAGGAAATATTTAAGAGACACAGCTCACATAACAAGAACATGACAGTGAGGACTCAGAGTCCATCTTTGCATGCAGGGGTGTTTGATTCCAGTGATACAATCTGCAATCTACTCTTACTTGGGAAAGCACTGTCAACAGTAGTAAAGTAATGATAGACTACATGCCAGTGTGACTGCATATAACCTGGGATATTACCCATGTATGTAACACATTCAAAGGAAAAGAGTGTTGTACAAGCCATATATACTCAGGTGTCCCAGACAGTAGACTCATACCCCTTGCTGCTGTAATGATTGCACATAGACACATGTTATGTACATGGAATTAAATACACTTATTAAAGATGTCATCACCCTTCTATTTTATCAGACCGGAATGGGAGCACTGGTTACCAGGGCTGAGCCATGCATAGCAAGTTTCAGCATTGCTGCAATATAAATGCTAAGCACATTTGCGCACTGGTAAGTGAAGCCTACACAGTGTAAGTGCCTGCACATTTAACTGTACATCAGCAGCACTTACCGTCACACAAACCCGCGCAAACTTACTTAAAGCTGCTCAAAACTGCCTTAACCACTCAGTATCCAAAAGCCCTTGTTCTGCCCAGCAACAAAATA
>NC_056725.1:1091445169-1091572669 GCF_019279795.1 Protopterus annectens | reverse complement strand
TGTGTGGACAGATTGTTATCATCTGATATGGCATTCCTGACGTCATGTGGTGAGAACTGGCTATGGAACTGAGGTTGATCCTGCACCTACATTGACAGCATGATACAGGTATTCACTGGTGTTAGTAGCATCTGTCCATACAGGGCATGTGTATAAGGCATGGTATTTCCTTTTTGGGTTACATTTGCTGACTCTACAGTTGTTGCAGGCGTCCAGTGGGGAACATAGCAAAGGACCACTAAAAGCAATTATTTGCCTATTGTAGGGATAGAACAGGGTGTCATGTCCTCTGTAGTCCACTGCAATCACACCGTGGTTACTGTCTGTGGACAGTATGCAGGGAACTACCAACATAGTGGTTGTTGCCTAGCCAAGTGTGTTTGTGTATGAGACATGGATGGAGAGTATTGTCTGGCTAATATAAGGGTTGCCTATATTATTCTCCAATCTATAATGTCACATGTAATGGTATGGATTGTCTACGCCAGCCCTCTTTGCTGTTTGACATCCGTTGTCCTTGTAAAGTGGACATTGTGACATATAATAGGTCCTCAATATAAGAGATTTGCAAAACCCATCCCACAATGAGTCCTGTTATAACACAATCACAGCTACTTCCACACAGGATACTGATGACAAACACACACACACACACACACACACACACACACACACACACACACACACACACACACACACACACACACACAAACTTGACAGTGCTGAAATTCAAACCCTACCTTAGCTATGGTATTGCTACTACAGTGTGTACTGCATTTATCGCATGCAACATGGAGCTTACAGGGCTATTCTTTCCCCAAAGGTGTATTTCAAGGTGAATGACATCAGCAGGCTTGCCAAAGTAGGGCAATGGAAAGTGTAGTGACTGTGAATGGCCTCAAAAGCATTGATTCCTACACAGACAAACACATACACACAGAGTTTCACAGTTGCCATGTCTGGGATTAAAACTCCTACCTAACTAATATATCACATTATAGCATTACGCAGTTATAGCATGCGCCACGGAGCTTATAAGGTTAGTCTTTCCACAAAGGTGTATTTCAAGGTGAATGACATCAGCAGGCTTGCCAAAGTAGGACAATGGAAAGTGTAGTGACTGTGAATGGCATCAAAAGCATTGATCCCTACACACACACACACACACACACACACACACACACACACACACACACACACACACACACACACACACACACACTCACACACACACAGTCTCACAGTTGCCATATCTGGGATTAGAACTCCTACCTAACTAATACATTACATTATAGCATTACGCAGTTATAGCATGTGCCATGGAGCTTATAAGGTTAGTCTTTCCACAAAGGTGTATTTCAAGGTGAATGACATCAGCAGGCTTGCCAAAGTAGGGCAATGGAAAGTGTAGTGACTGTGAATGGCATCAAAAGCATTGATCCTTACACACACACACACACACACACACACACACACACACACACACACACACACACACACACACACACACACACACACACACAGAGTCTCACAGTTTCCATGTCTGCGATTAGAAATCCTACCTGATCAATGCATCACACTATAGCATTACGCAGTTATAGTATGCACCATGGAGCTTATAGGGCTATTCCTTCCCCAAAGGTGTATTTCAAGGTGAATTACATCAGCAGGCTTGCCAAAGTAGGGCAATCGGGAGTGCAGTGTGTATGAATGGGCCATAAACCATTCACCTGGAAGCACACACACAACACTCAGTCACACACAGGTTTACAACTAACAGGAACATGTATACAACTACTAGATGAATAATGACTTGAACAGTCATGTTACACAGTTATCACAAGCACCACAGACACTATAGTGTTGAGGGATACCAGAAGAAATTGTATACAGTGATAGACATTTGCACATCATGTGGTACTGGCCAATTGGATGTAGGCTTGGTGGGACAGGCCTCATGATGGGAAGCTCTTTGTCTGTGTCTGTCATTCTCTTTCAGACATCTATGTATGTGTATGTTTGGCCTATTATAGTGTGTTGTCCTTGGATATATGTATTCCTATCCAATGTGTGTGCAATGTGGGGTGTGTTCACAAACATCTGCAACTGACAGATATGTATAGTCCACTGTTGTTGCCAGATGTGGGCTTTATTTCTGTAAGTGTGGGAGCATGCCCAGTATGACCTTCTGTATTGGATGTGTGAATCCATTCCAGGTAGGTTGTACTCCAGTGCAGGCATTTGTGTTCTACACCTACAGCTAACAACCTGTTTCTGCAGGATATTTGTAGATCGGTTGACAATATGGGGTCACAATGGGCAAAGGATAGTGGGATACTAATTGTGTTTGTGCTGCTTCTGCTACTTGGTTTTGGTTTTAGCAGAGATATTCAGACATATGTACTTTTTTACACTGTGATGTTTTATGTCATCAACTACTGACAGGTTTACATATTTGCTTGCAGTAATTTCCTGGGGAACACAAGATGAATGTAGCTGTGTCCAGTACTGTGGTCTGCAGCCTACATATTCTTGCACAATCATGACATTCTGGAGGGGGAGCTGCAGACACTTGCTGATGGGTCTGTATTAATGGTTCAGCACCTTGGTACTGTGGTGGCTGAGGATCCCATGCTTGTACATCCATCGACGTGACTGTATGGCTGTATCCTGCTCTGGCCATACCTGACAGCTATACAGATTCACACAGGTTACCCAGAGGCAGGGCTCATATTTCTTGTCATTACCCCTTCACATTGTGGTTTATGGGCAGGTTTGTAGCCACCTATTCCTGTGTTTGCAGGCAGGGATAGTATGTGCACACATCTGAGTTTCAGACTTCACACACTCCATGGCTTCCATGCTTCTACCCCCGTTATTCTATCCTCTTCTGAACATTATGCAAATGTTACCTGATAAGTATCCCTATAGTTATCACTTCATCCCAGCAGTATTTAGGGGATGGTCCACAGTTCATGCAGTAGGACATGGTGGCCATGCTACTGAGATTTGTCGACATGGCCTTGCATTTGTGTTCAGTGGAGTGTGTTATGTTATTATTTGTGAGTTTATGAGATAACATACATTGGCAGTATGGGTGAGACACAGGCCTTTGACAGAGGACAGTAGGGCATTTGGTAGTGATGCAGGCCATCTGTAGCAGGCCGGTACATTGTGTCTCTCCTACAGTCTCAGGCCACACACCACTATATTCCCCTGGGGTGACAAGGTAGCTGTGCAGAGTGTTAATGTCAATAGTGTCTGTCCTTATTGATCCATTGGTGTGGATGCTGGCAGGGTGCAGCTTACAGCTAAGGACACACCTGCATGGTACACCTCTTCAGCATGCTGCATTCTGTGGCTATTCCCATACAGAGGTGGGGGTCATATTGTACTCATTCCCAACAGCAGGGATAAGACCTGTGGCTGATGGTGGGGTGAGCTGGGTGCATGTGTGCTATGGAAGCTACTTGCAGCTGACTCACAGATATACATGGGGCATTCCACCTATGCTGGCTAGTGTAGGGACATCAGCAGTTTCTCAGTACTTCATACCTGTGCCTTTTGTTGTCTGCCAGTGTATTGCCAGACTACATCAGTATTCCATACTACATAGCCAAGTAATGTGCTGCTAACCTGTATGTACAATTCCAAAGGTGTGTCCATTTGACAGTAACATTTTATACACTCACTGTCTAGGATACTTCCACCTGTGTACTGTTTGTATGTCTGGGCCCACATTCACAACATGTCCATCTTTCAGATGGTGACAGATATTACATCTGAACAATTAGTATGGATTAGTGCTGTATTGTGTCTTGCTGGGATGCATTGTGTTTGGCACTGCAGTTTTGAGAAGTTGGCCCTGTCATCAACAGTACTTGCCACTGGCCACCAGGACACAACCCTCCATGCCTACATGCTGACCCCTTTCACACAATATACAACACACAACAACCTAACACAGAGAGACCTGCATATTGTACATGTGCTACAATCTATCCTGCTACTTTGGTCAGCTCAGGTAATCTGTGCTCCACTGTTATTATACCTATACATACATATTACTACATTTCTACATAGGATTGTGTGTGGGGGCACACCAGTCAACTGTAAACATTTGCTGTGACTGTACTGCTATTTCAGGTACTCCATTTCATTCTGTATTCTGACCTATCATGCAGACTAGAGGCATATCAGGGTACTACCGTTCTTAGGTTTTATTGACCTACATTTCAGTTTCAGACTTCTTACCATTCAAAACTAACATCCCACTGCCTAACCTGTTGTCGTCTGTTTGTGTAGGTCTGGAGGGGGCTGTTCTCCATAGCCATCAATCAGAGGCCTTGTCACAGCCTTTCTTTGTGATTGTCTACAGCTGTCCTGCTGGCTGAGACTATTGTTGGGTATGTGAGCCTTACTGACATGCATATGTGTGCCCTATGGACACACATTCAGCCCACCACATGTCCTGCAGTGGGTTTTGTCAACTTGTCTAGTACTGCCTACTATGTTGACACCAGTATTTGTTAAGGATTTCATGCTGCCGATATAGTTGTCTACTACCTGCTGCCATCCCATTCAGCCACCCGATTCCCTAACATGTTCACATCCATACCAAAGATACAGGTAGCAGAACATACTACTACATTCAGCAATTGATAATGAGCTTGACTTACCTTGTGGCTGTGCCAGTATTGAGTATGGTGCTGGAGGGCTGACTATATCGGAGGCGAATAGTACACTCCCTATACATGGTTAAGCACAGGTAGTGTCATGTTTGGCATCCCTTTTACTCTATGTGTGAGTCGGAGTGAGGTGTCATTCCCTGGGTTCCTACCATGTCAGTGTATGTGCTATGTAGTGCCTCTTTGCCAAGGCCTGGGCATACTGGGCATGCCTCCTTCTGCCTACTAGGGAAGGCTCAGGTTGTTCCTCCTCTGAGTCATTCTGTGCCTGTGCTGGCCTTGGCAATGGTGGGGGGCTGTGTGGCCCTGCCCCATGCTGTTCCTGCTGCAGCTGTTTTCACAGGATCATATTGTGTAACATGGCACAAACAATGACAATTTGGGTACATGTAGCTGGTGAGTACTGCAAGGCTCCACCGGATATGTCCAGGCATTGGAACCATGACTTGAGCATCCCAAACACGCACTCTATTATGATTCTGGTCTGTGCGTGTGCCTCATTATGGAGTTATTGTTCAGGTGTTTGTGCATTTCTGATGGGTGTCATCAGCCATGGCTCCAGTACGTAACCAGCATCCCCCACTTGGTGGCCATATGGGATGTCCTCACTGGCAAATCTCTGGTACAGCTGCATCATATGCCAGATGTGGGAGTCGTGATAGCTTCCAGGGCTGCCAGCACACACATTCATTATAATGCCCTGGGCATCAAACATGACCTGGAAGTTGATGGAGGGGAAGCCTTTGCATTTTATGTAGACTCTACCCCCCTCACCGGGTGGTGCTTTGATGTGTATGTGAGTGCAGTCTATAGCACCCACTACCTCAAGGTATTCTGCTATTTGGTGGAAGAGATGCATATTGCTGGTCAACAGTTCATGGGTGTTGAGGAAATATATGTGCTCATCTGCATGTGCTGACATGGCATCCAGGAACTGGTGGAGTACCCTGGATGCTTATGCCTGTGAGATTCCCATGATATCCCCAGTTGGCCTTTGGAAGGTACCTTTGGCTAGTATTCTTAACCCTACACATACCTTGGTATCCACTGGGATGGGTTCTCCTCTGTTGGTTTTGTGTGTGAGGTGTGGCCGGCACAGCTCAACAATTTGCTGTAGGAGGTCCCTGTCCACCCTAAAGCGCTCCACAATCTCCAGCTCATGTAGCCCCTGGTAGGTTACCCTGGGTCTGTACACTCTTCTCCTTCTCCTCGCTGTGGGTTGATCGTCAGCATTCTCATCCTCACCCTCTTCCACATGTTGATTTATGAGAGCAAAAGCAGCCCATATCATTTTGTTGCTTTTGTTAGGTAAAATTTCCCCATTTGTGTACATTGGTGGTGTAGAGTTTGTGGGAAAAACAGAGGGAAAGGTGTTTGCATAATTTATAGTAGTGTGCTGGGCTGGGCTGCTGCCTGTGTAATTGGCTGATTCTGATACATTTCACCTGCCAGCTATGCTAGTTCTCATTGATTACCTTCCTACTGCTGTTTTCCCTTCCCATTACCTTCTTGTTTAATCCCAGATGCACGCCGCACAAACCCAGTGCTCAGATGTGAATGGAGATGCTATTTCCTGGTTACATTTTTTTGTTTGTTTAAAATCCGGTGCATGGCACACACACCCGTTTAGGCAATGTAAAGACTGCTAGGCAGCTTCAGACCCACCCCCTTCTTTAGCTCTGCTAAGCTAAGGGCAAACCCTAGCCACAGAGCTCCAATAAGCTTACAGTATGCCTCACACACCCCTCTATGATGTCAGCTAACTCTTAGCCTTGCACCATGGTTTTCCTGCACCTACACAGTTGGGTGCTGGCTAGCAATAAGAAGGAATCTGTGATTCAGTATCATTCCCCTCATTTGCATAGAATTGACTGCTAATGTCTAGTTACAAGTCTGACACTGAGCCTTCCCCCTTAGCAACCACTATTCAGTGGCCTTGTTGTCTTCTGCCTGCAACTGACTGTAATGGCATAATTGTGATTTTGCCTAAAAAGCTTTTTTCAAGGTTTTATTTTTATTTTCAGGCTGATTCCATTTGCGTGCCTCTGCCCTATGCTTAAATGGCCGAAATCGCCCCCCCAAAAAAGTTTTTTTTTGTTATTTTGAACCTATTTTCCATGCCAATGGCCATATGTTTGGCCATTGGCACGCCTTCCACATTATATACACCCTTTATTTGGAGCTGTCATCGGTCCGTTTTGTAGTTTGCAGAAATGTACTTGATTACTAGCCGAATACATTTTTGCAGATTACACTACTCCTGCACGGTCAGCTGCCAGCTTCCTGGATCACTAGTTCACCTCATGTTTTTCACCTGCAAATGGGGTAATTAGCATACAGGATCTGTGTCCATGCAGGAGTAGTGCAGGAGCGCTTGTGCACATCCCTGGAGCTTGTTCCTGTTTCTCTCATTGGCTATATTGCCTCCAGCAGCTCTTGCACTATTCCTGCACAATGTGCAGAGCTTGCTGAATCCTGAGGAAGGTATAGGTAGAAATGAATACCACAAAAGCACTACCATGAAAAACACCAATAACTACTAAGTAACACATATGTAAAAATGAAATCAATATATTAATATCAACATAAGAAAGGGAAACACAGAACTAGTATAAATTCTAAGATGTAGCAATATATATATATATATATATATATATATATATATATATATATATATATATAAAAATAAATATATATATATATATATATATATATATATATATATATATATATATATATATATATATATATATATATATACATATATACATATATATATATATATATATATATATATATATACATATATATATATATATATATATATATATATATATATATATATATATATATATATATATATATATATATATAAGACAAATGAAGTACTATCTCCAGGTAAAACTGAGACTTGAGATATCGGTAAGGGCACCTGGGTGATCAGTGGAAGAGAAACAACACAGGAGCCAGATACAGATTTGAGCACTTTCGTTCGCTTGTTTATTTTGACATAATCGAACTTCTTCAGAAATCTAAAGAGGAACTTTGCTACGGTGTATTAAATACAAGTGAGAAAAATGTAATCAGATACTTTGGTGACGTAATACTGATGCCTCAGTGGTGGGCTGGCTTACACTGCTGTAGGTTTTAATTTAGGAACTTTCTTTTGGCATTGTGTTATTATATTTAGTAACAATTTTATTGAGTCTCATCACAGCGTTTTATTAAAACCACAACTTTTCAATGCAAACACAATAAAAACCAAGTAAATTACTGTTTGCCTTAATGGGATCAGGTTATCTGATCCATTTTAAAAAACATTTGATGTTTAGGCTGCTGTTCAGTCCGGGCGGAGTGTCTGCGTTCAGTTCTATTTGCCATTTTAGTTCTCTCACTTCAAGTGGCGTGCTGGAGTCTCCGCTGAAGTTAATCATACTTTCTAGTACAAGGAAGCTGAATTTGGTAGGGGCACTGCAGGTTAAAGCGTGCCTGGCTAGAGCGTTTGTAGGGTCATTTCTCCTAATTGCTTGGTAGTGTTCTCTAATTCTGTTGCCAAGTCTGCGCTTGGTCATACCTATATAGAAAGCTTCGCAGTGCGTGCATTTACTCAGGTAGACCACATTAGTGGTGTTACAGTCGTAGCTATCTCTAAAGTGGATGGGTTTGTTTCTCCTGGGCAAACTGACGCTGTTGGATACAAGTATGTATTGGCAGCAGCTGCAGTGTGTGCACGGGTGCATACCAAGGGGGCTTTTTTTGGGGGGCTGATCCCTTTCTGCTCGCGTTCAAACATGTTTTTCAGTGAGTTGTTTTATTTGTATGTGAAAGTGGGCTGATCACCTAGAGCTTTGCTGAGCTCTGGGTTTGCTTGCAATATGCTCCAGTTTCGTGCTAGTGTTTGCTTGATAGCTGGGGCATCGTTGGAGATCGGGAGGGGGAATCTGGTAGGGTGCAAGTCATCCTTGCCTCTGGGTTTAACAAATCCGTATTTCAGGATGGGCATATGTTTGCTGGGTCTGTTCTTTGTGACATCTTCAATGACCATATCCAGGAGGTGGGCTATGAACAGCCTGCGTAGTTTTTGGCATTCATCTGTGAAGTCTTGCTCTTCACTAACCAGTCTGCTGAGTCGCACATATTGCCCCTTGATTATGTTTCTCTTCATAAATGGGGGGTGCTGACTACGGTAGTCTAACAAGTTGTTTCTGTGGGTGGGTTTTCTGAATAGGGTGGTATATATATATATATATATATATATATATATATATATATATATATATATATATAAAACAACAATAACAATAATCTTAATTTCTACTCTAATTGGTCAAAAAAGAAATAATATATCAAATTGTGCATGAAGTAGTATCTAATAATCTGTAAGTGAAGTACTCTACTATAGAAAGTACATATATGGAATGAAAGCAAAATATTTTACATTAATGACAGAAACTCTGAGTCTCCCTCTCTGGTCTTCAAGAAGCTGAACAAGACAAGTTCAACAATGAACTGGAATATTGAATTTTGTAACATGAGATAAAATAAAAAAGTCATAAAAATAAAATATATATTTTAATATAAAGACATTGACTATTATTTAAGTCATTTGTCTTTTAGTTTCTTCTTTCTTTCATTTGTCTTCCACCAGGGTCTCTCTGCATGTCTCTTTAGGGAAGCACCAGTCCAGTCCATATCATCAGTTTGTCAAGAATATTATTTATTTTCAAAAAGGAAACTGCTGCATCCAGTTCCTCAAATGTTTTAATTTCATCAGAGAAAAAGATTTTTTTTTGTCTGGCCAGGAACAACAAATGGACTGTAATTTGTTTTTTGTTTAGTTCTCTAATCAGTGGAAGAAAACATTTCCTTTTGGAAATAGCAGAAGTAGAATGATCATTACCAGAACAAATGATTCTGTCTTCTATTTTAATGGGAGACTTTGACCAAGCAATTTTAAGAATAAGTTATTTGTCTTGTGAAGAAAAAAACTTACTATTGTATATCTTGAAAAAGCTTTGTTCTTTGAAGAAGTTGTAGTGACCAAAGATCTATGTGCTCTGTCAATACCAAATGATACAGCTTCAGGTAAATCTAAGACTTTAGGACACCAGGATGTCAAGAAACTTACCATGTCATCTCCTTCTGTTTTCTCTGGAAGATCAAAGATTCTTATATTATTTCTGCATGATCTGTTTTCTAAATCATCCAGTTTATTCAAGAGAATGGTGTTTTGTTTTAACAAATATTCAATATTGTGTTCATTTTCTCCCCTCCATGTCATTCAGTGAATCCTTGATGCCAGTGATTTGAGCCTTCTAATGCTGTTGAACCTCCTGAATTTGGTCCATTTGTTTAGAACACTTTTCTTTAAAACTGTCCAGTTTTGTGTCCAATCTATTCATTTTTACTGACCATTTCTGAATGTTGACAAGAACAGGCTGCAGTTCTTTTTTAAAAGTAGAATCTTGAGAGCTGTTTTTTAAGTGACTTCTTTCAGAGCTGTTAGTATAAGTGAATTTCCAGATAAAAATTTGATAGGAAAATCTCAAAATATCAGGATGATTTACTGACACTATCTAAGAAAGGCTTTAAATTATGTATATCTGTGTCTATAATGCTGGCAAGATAGCTTACGAATAATTGTTCCTGTCAGAAATACATAAAATAGCAGAGCAGGAAAAAATCTGCTGTTATTCTGTCTGTATATTGGCCAAGCCCCCATGTGCTTGTTGACTTTCTTATCTTTGAAGAGTCTTTTTCAAAGTGTCAGGATTCTCTCACTTGGGTGAGAGATTTTCTACACAAACTGGGATTCCAAGAGAACATTCAAAAGTCTTTTTTGATACATTCACATTGGATTATGTTCCTGAGGTATCTGCTAGACACCTCAGTACAAAGATCTGTTTTTTCACAGGGAAAAATATGGATCACTGTGAGGGTATATCTCAGGATTCTGGGTCATATGGTATCCATGATTCTCATATCTCTTGCAAGACTCCTCATGAAGAAGATATAATGGTATCTGAAATCTCTTTGATCCCAGCAACAACATCCATTATCTTTTCAGATTCTGGTTTTGGAAACTGTGAAAAGAGAAATCACTTTGTGGAGACAGCAAATGTCCCTGAATCCAAGTCCTTTCTTTTCTCCTCCTGCTCCAAAGCAGTCAGTCACCACAGACACCTCCGACTTTGCTTGGAGAGCAATATCAAAGAGGATAAAAGTGCAAGGTCTCTGGGACAGGAAAGACAGATCAAAGCACATAAAATATAACAGAGATGCAAGCTTATCAAGATTCTCAACTCTCTGAATCATTTGTAGTCTCTAGGACATGTTTAGGTCATTACAGACAATACCACAGTGATGAAGTACATAAATAAGTAAGGGGACCCAGAGCTTACCCAATATGCAAACTAGTCATGTTAACATGGGATATATCTTTACAACACAAGCGTACTCTACAGGGATCTTACATTATGTCAAACCAAAGAGTGTGGCAGACAAGCTGAGCAGGACAAAGACAGGTCCTTACAAATGGAAACTAGATCAGGTGGTCTTCTAAGATTTGATGCATCTGTGGGGACTTCCTCAGGTAGACCTTTTTGTCTCTTCTTTGAACAATCTGCTGGCAAAATTCTGCTCCTGGACTCCATTCAAGAAGGCCTGGAAGACAGATGCCTTTTCTTTTTCTTGGAAATAAATGCTCCTGTATACTTTACCACCATTTCCACTGATATCCAGGGTACTTCAGAAGGAATCTCCAAAGATTAATGTGGTGACTCCCTTCTGGCCCAGGCAGCAGTGTTTCTCCCTTCTTTTGGAACAGCCAGTGGTAATAATCGGAAGCTCCCTCCCATACTGAATCTACTCATACAAGAACAGCAGTGTTTAATACATCCTGACCTCAAACACCTACAACTGACTGCCTGGATGATAGTGTCTTAATATCTGTTAGGTACCTGTTTACTGAGGACATGCAGCAGGTACTAATGGAGGCAAGAAAGTCTGTTACTAGAAAATCATGTATAAGCAAATAGAAAAGGTTTTCTAGTTGGAGTGAATGAAACAACCAGAGAATAATATTTGTTCTTTTTAACCAGGTCATCTGGCTGACTTGAGGTTCTTAAAATGGAAAACAGTTTTACTGACTGCTCTTACGTCTACAAGAACAGAATCTGATTTGCAAACTCTTATAGTGGACCAACTCTATCTAATTTTCCTCAGAGACATATTTTCTTTGAGTACTAATCCTTCTTTTATGCCTAGAGTGGCATCCAAGTTTACTTTATGCCAAACTATCCATCTCCTTGTGTTCTTTCTACCCTGTATTCAAAAATGAGCGGGAAAGGATAGTTTATACCTTGGATGTTCTCAGTCAGCTCAGGGACTATCCTGACAGAACATTTTCAGAATTTCTGATCAGTTTTCATTTCTTGTGAAGGTAAGAAGGCACAACCTCTGTCAGAACAGACTATTCCCAAATGGTTGTCTCAGGCTATTACCTTTTGTTATTCCCACTAAAATAGAACTATTGCAGGCAGGGTCAAGGCACAATCCACTAGGGCCTTGGCTTCACCTATGGCTTTTTGGAAAGGGTTGGAATCTAGGAGCACTCTAG
Organism: Protopterus annectens; assembly: GCF_019279795.1. NCBI lineage: Eukaryota > Metazoa > Chordata > Ceratodontiformes > Protopteridae > Protopterus > Protopterus annectens. Next base: position 1,091,560,363 of record NC_056725.1, on the reverse strand, counting down.
AAGCAGCTGCTTCATCCTCTGTACATACTTTTACAAATTAACACAAGCTAGATTCCTTCTTCAGGGCTAGGACAGGCTTTGCTAGGACCATTCTCCAGGGGCTCCTGGACCTTTCCCCTTCCACCTCCCAGATGTTCTAAGCTTTGTCATTTTACCTGTATGTCTTAATCTACTGCAGCAGTGATCAATATGATGAAAGACTGCAGTTGTGCAAGTAAACTTACAACAGTAGATGTTTGAATGATCACTGTTGCAGTAGTCATTCCCTCCATCCATCACACTTTTTGATGAGATTAAATTCCAGGGTGTGGACATGTGTATTTGCTTTTCCTAGAAACATACTCTCAGGGATTAAACTCCCTCTTGTAGCTGGCATGAAAGTTCTGAAGCTTGAATCACCACCCATGTGATTTCTAAGTGCATGCCAGCTATGTTTCCCTTCTTTTGGGAGATTTCTCCCTTCGTTGAGTTATTGCAACCATGAGTTTGATATATGTAAGCTTGGGAGATGTGGGGTCTTACCCCTGCAAAAAATTCTTAAAGTTATCTTTTTGTCCTTCTGTGTTTTGGGCATTATTTTTCTGTGTTTGCTTAGTGATTCATAATAGAGCTGCTTACCATCCTTCAGAATTGTATGGCTGGCTTTTTTTTTTTTTTTTTTTGTGCTGAAGCACAATAGAGGCTTTGTAGAATACCTGTGCTGTACCCCAGATGTACTTTCTTTTTCTGCAAGGTAGGTAACACAAAGAGGCTTTTATCAGAGAATAAATTGCATCCTATGTATGCTTTGAACAAACTGACTGTCACAACGCAATATAATTAAATACTGAGATGATTTATTAAATGATTTTAAAATAAGTAATATATATGGCATAGAAACATGCCCAGTTTCTTTTGCAGAGAAATAAAGAAATAAAATATATGTACATTAATTCAGTTGCTAAAGAACCATTTAACAATCAAATAAACATACTAACACTTCCTAATTTGGAGGACTTTTACATTATTTGACACCTTGCAGTAAAGTAACAAAAGTAGCCAAAATGAAAAAAAAAAAAACTTTTACATAAAGAGTGAAACATTTATTCTCCTGGTACCTTGGCAAACTGTCTTATCAGGTGGAAAAAAGAGGGAAGAACAAACAGCATGTAAATAACATTAATAATATGACATATTCAATTATTCAATTAAGAAAAACTTTCCAGTTACAATTTATTTTCAAGCCATTTGGCACTAAAGTATTACATTTCAGTATAAAAATACTCTTTTCGTATTGTAACCTTCTTTTTATGTTTATTTCATTGCTGACATTAACATGCACTTATTCCAAAATACCAGCTCTAAAATTCAACATATTGTGATTGTAGAACTTATTATAGTGGGTAGCTGGGTGGCCGCAGTGGTGCAGCAGTTAGTGTTGTCACCTCACAGCAAGAGGTTCTCCGGTTCGATCCTCGGCTGAGGTCCCTTCTGTGCAGAGTCTGCATGTCCTCCCTTTGGTCGCGTGGGTTTCCTCTGGGTGCTCAGGTTTCCTCCCACATCCTAAAGACATGCTGTAGATGGATTGGACACTCTAAATTGGCCCTAGGCATGAGTGCATGCATGTGTGTGCCTTCTGTGGAAGGTTGGGTACTGGGCTGGCAACTCAACACTGTACAACTCCACTGCCAATCATGAGCGGACAGGTCATCCGCTGTGGTGACCTGTAACCAGGAAAAGCCGAAAGAAGAAGATTATAGTGGGTAGCTAAAGGACCATTTGTGACAATATTATGCATATTTATCAAATGCTCCTCAACTCTAATAGCAAATTCATGTTTAGTTTCTCTTATATAAAGCAAATTACAAGGACACTGGATAGCATAAATAACTACACAACTAGTGCAGTTATAACTACCCATCACAGCAAGCCTAATATTATTAATATAATTATTTTCTGGCAGATTAAAGGGCATATTATACACTAACCACAATGGACAGTACCCCTGTGGTCAATACCCTTTGTCATATGTTGGACTATCATGAGAAATTTACCAGAAGTAATGTAATATGTCACATTTTTACCCCTCTAATAAGAAATTAGAGGGGTCTTACATAAGTAAATATTTGATATTGAATCCATATGCAAAATTTTCCAATAACTATTCATAATAGATACAATTTATTTTGATAAAATATTGTACTGCATCGCACACAAGATTTTTCTCTTTGATGAAAACTACAACCAAATAAATAATCAGAAGAACTAATACATTTCCCATATACTGTATTTTAGTGCTAATAACATTACCTGGTTTTCCCATTAGAGTAACATTCAAATGGTTAATATAGGTGGAATAAGTAAAATAATTAAAATCATTACCAAATCTATTATTTGAAGTCCTTGATGAAATCAGGAACTTTGACAGAGTCCCCCTTTCAAACAAAAATAAAATCATCAATAAAATGAAAAAAAAAAAACCTGCTGTAGCTGTGCAAGCCAAAAAAAAAAAAAAAAGAATTAGAATAAATACACTCATTTTCAACCAGGCCCATAAACAAGCATATATAATCTGGGGCAAAAAGAAGTGCCCCCCCCTCCATGGCTATGCCTCTAAGTGGTCTATAAACCTTGCCATCAAATATAAAAAAAAAATGTTAGCCAGGCAAATTTCTACCAATTCAACCAAAAAATGTGTTTTAGTTGTATCCTCTACATGATATATAATAGTCTCAAAACCAAATTAGTGCTCTATACTAGTGTATACATGTTCTAATATGGGGGACATTTACCTTGTCTGACATCTTGCTCTGAAGTAACAAAATAGCCAAAATATTGTAATAACTTCTGAAAAAATGGTGGCTGAAAACATGTTATTAAATTTTAGGATGCCAACAGTCCTATGTTTGACAAAAAATCAAGTAGTTTCCAAGAAATTCTTGTTGTCCAAAAATATGGATTTTTTTTACACATCTGTTTGGAACAAGAGATAGAATTAATTAATGTTAACTAACACAGTATTCATTAAGACCACCTAACAATCATCAGTTAAGAGGGATGTGTTTGACCAGACTTTTTTTCTCTCATTTGCAGGTGTCTGTTTCAAAGTCCCTTAACTTAACTTTCCCTTGATTGTGTGCATTATGTCATTGCCTCATTAAAGTTCACTCTACATATCTTTCTGTTACTGCTTCCTCCAGACACACGGCAATGTTTTCCTCAGCCTTGCTAGCTGTTCTGTGGGACCAGTGCTCCCCAGCATTTCTTTGTCAGTATCAAACAGCATAACATTAAAGGTTATTTCCTCTGGTGGTTAGAAGCCAGTTCATTACATTTCTTTTCATAAAAGGTAAATAGCTGAAAGGAAGAAGACATGCATCCATTTTTTAACCCACAATAGTACAATAGGCTTAAAAATAATTGCTGCTATTTGTACCTAAGAAAGAGAAAGTTGAAGGTGAAGAAAAATATAGAAAAAGAAAAGGATTTGGGAATAATTCTGACTAGGATAAATCATTCTGAGCACCATAAGAGAATGATTATGTTAAAGCAATATAATGTTGAGATGTACAGCCAGAGGCACTGACTTACATGAAAATAGGGTGATAATACTTTCATTTACTTCACTTATGTCAATTTTGAAGTGTCATGTTGAAGTCAGTACTGTTTTATTTATATTTTACTGTATATTTATATTACTCCATCTTATATTAGTTGATTATTCTTATTTTTACTTTGTAAAGCTGTTTTGTAAAAATCACCTTAATAAACTTGAGCATGAAGTTGAGCAGAGAAAAATGAATATTTATTTACTTAATTATTCATCTGATAACCAAGTAGTTGAGCTCATCTGAAGGACCATTTTCAGTCATGGCTTCAGCCTTAGGCAAATGTAAAATATTATCATCATCATCTTCATTAGCATTTTCTAAATCGCTTGTCCTAATAATGGTTGTCATGGTAGCAAGCTAAGTAAAGCAGTCCAAACTTCCCTGTCACACACAACATAACAGTCTCTAACTCATCATGTGGGATCTACATGTACTCACAGACAAGCAGGGAGATATAATTCCTTCATCATGCCCCTGGTCTGCCCAGTGGTATGCTCCCAGTGAGAATGTGTCTGCTAATACCCCTCAGGGGATGTACCTAGCATGCATCCTCAGAGGGTGCCCAAACCACCATTCAGACTCTTCTTAACCCTACAGAGCAATGCCTGTACTGGAGGTCCTCACTTAGTCACAGAGACTGTGCCCAGCTGCTCTGCAGAGAAACCTTATTTCTACTGATTTCATCTGAGATCACTTTTGTTTACTATCCAGTGATTATGACCATAGATGAGGACGGGGACTTAGACAGTGAATTGTTATCTTGAATGTCATTCAAAGACTCAGTTCTGGCTTCACCACCATCACAGTCCAGTACAATGCCATCAGAACTGTTGCTCTTGTGCTCACTTTCTGGTCAATCTCTTGATTCCCCTACCTTCTCTCATGAATAAGACCACAAGGTATTTCAATATTATTACTATTTTTTATACACAGGAAAATACAGTATACAGTACTGGTGGGTAGTATAGAGAATGGCAACTAAGGCTGAGAGAATTTGTAGGAATGCCACACAAGGAAAGACTGGAGGCTCTGAATATGTGCCATACAGATGCATAAAATAGAAGGGAGACGTGACTTGGACTTTTTCAGAACTGAAATGAGGATATTCAATGAAAAAATAACTTTTCCAGTGAATAATCTATTTAGAGAGTGTTGAAATATAACTATGGTGATTTTTAATTATACATGTAAAAAGAATTCTGAGTTTAAAAAATGCTAATGATAGGATAGCAAAGGGATATTAAAGAAGTAGTAAGCTAGTTGCATAATACAGAATACATATTATTTAATTTCCTTCTACCAGCTTCTTGACGGTTGATAAGTTTCATGTAGTGCATAGAGTGCCATGACTGCAGTCTGAAAATGGAAAAAGACAAGCTTGTTAAGCACCTTTTTGATTTCAGAAAGATGTTTAACAAGCCTTTTTAAGTACCCCTAACTATTATTAACACTGTATCTCATGCTGGATATTGAAAGAGAGGACATTGCCAGCTGACAAAGACAATGGCAGAAAATAAAACTGCTTTGAAAGCTGTTAGTTTGCTCTGCCACATTTATAATAAAGTATGGGACAATGAACTGTATAACAGCTTTTAAAGTCATTAGTTCTACAGGATGATATTTTGTTTCTGCCTGCTGTCTGCTTGACGGTGCTTAGTGTTTTATCAGCTTTCCAAGGCTTTGGAAGCTGGTAAAACACCTTGTGCTCTTACACTTTGTTTTTCTGTAACTGGAAGTAAATGGAGCAGATAAATGCAGCACAAAGAATTATCATCAGGTCACTGATCATAACCAGTTTATTACATGTTCTCAATATGGAAGCCAACATTCACCTCTCAAGCTTTGTTCTTGAAGTGAATTTCTTGGCTTCTGTATCTCAAATACATAATAAGCTGGTTATGACCTAAAACCCACTCATAAGCTTGGGGAGGCAAAACTGAGGTTAACATTGTCAGCAAAGGGCATTACTTAGCCCCATATGAAGTACAAAATGTGAACCTCTGTTGTTCATTTTTCCATCTTTTCTTACGTAGTCAGATAAATTATTTAACACCCATTATGGGATGATGCTGAAAGAACTCACAGGGTGAAGTATTTGAAAAATAAAGGTCAGTTATCATATACTACACAGCTGCACTTAAAATTAATTACACACAAATGCAATTTCCACATTAATGTAAACTCCAGCAGTTTCCTTGCCTATGAACTGTAATTTTTTAAAATATTCACTATTAAATATGATTGTTGACATGGCCTTTAATTATGTGAAAGATGGGGATTTCTAACCAATAGATTTTCTTAATATATTTAAACTGTTTTGCTTAATGGTAGATTTTCTAGAGAGAACAGTAACAACTCTCGTATTTCTTAACAGATATCATATTACTTCTCAGTTGCTGACACCGCCATTATTTCTTTAGTTCCTTTGACACATGCATTTTTCTTACTATACCCATCACAAACAGAACATAATTACAGCCCAGTTAAATCTGTTAGGAATTATTCAGCTAAGAGCCTCAAGAGTAAAACTGTTAATTACAGATCCTCTCCTGATTTATAAGATATTATTAACCAACAAGCGGTCCACTGCACAGCATGACTGGATGCTGACCTGCAGCACTGTGTTGACAGTGATTGCAGATTCTTTTCATTTTAAAAAGCAATGATTCAAATCAAGCCAGTGACATGTACTGCACTTAATTTTATTGCACATTTCAAGTTCTTACTATTTCCATTACTTCACTGTACATACAGGCTGAACTGATAGCGCACTAAGGATGCCTGCTTTAAAATGCAGTGCAAAACAGCCAAAAGAAGGAATCCATTGATAAGTTAAATATAATTCGAAAAGATATAGTGTAATATTGGAGAGCAGCATAGAATGCATGGCATACAAATATGTGTTATCTTCCCAAAAAGCACTGCATTGTAACACTGAGTGGGATTTAATATTTCAGAAGTAAACTTGGTGAGTTTTGTCATTACTAGAGTAGATGATTAAAGGACCGATATATATCTACCCAGCACACTCAGTTACACTAGCTTATAGATTCTGGATACGACTTTTACCATGTGCTTCTGTTTTGACAGGTGTCTAATACTTAAGGCAGTGTTTGCCTGTGTTAAAGGAAGCATGATAAAGTAAAACTTTTAATTTGGAAGAAGAAACGCCAGAAACTATTTTCTATGCCACATGACATTCTTTCTTTCAAGATAAAAACATTTTTTCTCTGAAATAAAATACATTGCTGAAGTGATGTTATATTAAGGTTGAATAGCGAATACTAATGTTAACGTTATATCATTTACCCCTTTTAATGCTTATCATGTTATGAGAACGTATCATGTCAGCTAACGCTGGAGAGGTTTCTACTCATAACCTTGGAGGTGCAAGAAAGATTAACAGCTGTTCAAGGCATGCTTAGTTCAGGTATTAAAAAACAAAAAGTAGTGTATATGTTCTTGTTCTGTTTTACATGTTAACACAAAACAGTAAAATGTACTGAGATGTAGATGAAGGAAGTACTATGGCTACTCAGTCAGTGTTGTAGATTTATGTTGATAGCATTCATCCACCCAGTAAAATCTTTGTCAGTAATGATATAATATTTTCCAATTATTTATAGGATTATTCGATTGTTCTTTTGTACATAAAACACAAAGTCAAGTGTTGATCCTACAGATGAGAAGAATACATCCACACTAATATACTAAAACAGCTTTGGTTTGTTATTGTTGTCAGAGAAGCATCAAAAGAGGTAAAGAACATGTACTTCATCTCTTACCCATAAGTCTTAGCTGTCTGTCCTAATTCCACCTAAAAGTGGCAATCTGGGGACAAAAGTGGTGGCTCAGAATAACTAACTAAGAGTTATAAACTTCTTTTACTTAAGAAAAATGCAAGTTTGTTCTTATTTCACAGTTTCTTTTTGTGGCAACATTTGAAGTTAATATAGTACTTATGTTTTAGAAAGGGTCCCTATTTATCCCAGATTATTTCTGGATTTGTCTTTGTTTCTGGCGATAAGACATTGAAAATGTTCTTACCAGAACAGTAAACCTGTGAAAGGGACTGCTGTCTCCCCAGATTTTCATATCAGGGCAACATTAGATACATTTTTAGTCTAATTTATTTAATTGTTTATCCAATAAGTCTTGTTCTGCCACAATCCTCAGTTTTTGTGTGAAGCCTGATAATGAATTAAGTGCATTAGAACACAACACAGGCAAGTTACACAGCAAGCAACATTAAAACAATTTATGAATATGTTAGCAGACAGTGAATATTTCTAACACATGAAGACATTAAGTGAGCATCAGTTCCACATTAATGAGCTGTCAGGAGTGGACAAAGCCAGGTTTAGGCAGTGACAAAGATGTAGGAGATATGTGTATCATTTGGTAGAATTTAAACTATTGGGAAGGGAAAAAAGAACAAAGAACAAAAGTAAAACATGAATAATGTTTCATATTCTTGATATATTGTGAGAAAAGGCATACTATGTTCCAAGTGAGAGAATTCTGGTCAGAAAGGGAAAGAAACTATTGTTACAAACCTAAAGAAGGCCCTCCAAGTTAGGCAAAATGCAAGTAAAAGTAAGTTATATGCACAAAAGATAGCTAGATGGTCAGGTTTGGTCTTCAAAGGTTAACATTAAAGGGACATGAAAACTGTTGGCAATGATGGCAGATTGGCATATATACAGAGAAACAGATGGTTCTGATTGGCTGAAGAATATATATTCAGCGTTACAGATAGACCAGGAAGGGAGTTTACAGTGATGTCTGACAGTGCGTGTGTGTGTGTGTGTGTGTGTGTGTGTGTGTGAGTTGGATGTAGAGATGTGATCATTAAAGGTTCATAGGTTCATAGGAGAATATTAGGCTAATGGCCTAGCTAGTTTTACTCAGGTTTTACTCAATTTTCTATCCTTGGGGAAAGATAACAAGGGTCATCAAGTGGGGTTTTGACAATTTTTGCAGACTGAGTCTGTTCCTAAGAGACATGTGCACTACCCCAGGAATAAATTTGCAATTTCCCATCCACTAGTTTAGATTGCACTTGAAGATGGTCAGGAAAGGGCTCTGCTTTATGTGAATAATAAGCCTTTTCCATGAGGGGCAATCTCTGGGACACATATCTGTCTCTCCAGCATGATCTATTCCTGTCACAGATCAGGTTTAGATATTTGGAGTGGGTAAACCTCATGCATTTAGTTTTGTGAATATGTAACATTTTGATCAGGGCTGGGTCATAGACTGCCTTGTAGGTCAGGCACAGATCATTCCTCAGTGATTGGTAGGAAACTGAATACAGTAACAGGGCTTTTAATTGGTTCACATATAAAATGTTGGTTATACGCTGTATTCTTTGGTGAGAAACCTTTGAGGATGCTCCAACTGTTGCAGGTGCCTAGCAAGGTACATGCCAAGGAGTGCAGCGGAGGAATTATGTTAAGAATTAGATTTAGAAACCTTCAGCAACTTTTCAATGGAAGAATAAGACCATATATTGCTGTAGCTGGTTATAGAAGTGTCATTTGAGGTTAAGGGAAGCTTAGGATGAAGTGAAATGCAAGAAATAAAGATGCTATAACCTGCTCAGATAGGTTGCAGTCACAAATGAAATGTTTAGGGGGAACTTGAATAATGGCAGACAGATATGTGGTTACTAGCTTTGGCATGCAATATTATATTTTCTCCTGTAGCTATTTCAATCCCTGGATTCTCACCTTTGAGTATATTAATCTTGAAATAGTAATACTGTTTACCCTTCTCTTGAGTCTGTTATTAGATAATCTAATAAATACAAAACACAGTATCTTGAAACGCGGCCCTTACTTCAGATGTGCAACATTTCCAAACATTTCCTGAGCCCAGAATAAAATAATTAAAACAAATAAATAAAACAACCCACAGTCCACAATTTCAAGTCACAACTGGGCAAATGGAGCTCCAGAATTTTCATGCATGGATTTTCACTGAGTTATCTACAAATTTCTAAGAACCGGCAAGTGAGGAGTCTCCACAGTACCTTGAATGGTGGCTGCTGTTTGTCTTATAGACAGCTGAGTGGATGGATAGGGAGGAATGTTGCTGTGTACCTGTATGCCTGCTCTGCTTGCTTTAGGGTTAGCAGCCCAAGTAGTTATCTTCTTGCCTGAAGCACAGGGACATGAATAGCAATAGAGACAGTAAGTTTCCATCAGATGGTTGAGTCAATGGCTTAGTATGGCAGTAGAAACAAGTTCTGGTCACAACTGGATGGGTGGATGGCTGTGAAGAGCAATAGTTTGATCTTTCCAATCTGCTTTGGAGATGAATATTGGTGCCATGTGAAATTTAAGGGTGCTGATTGCATTGTCATGGAAACTAGAGTCATGCTACATCAAGTAGAATCAGAAGTTTAACTCATGGAACAGATGGTTTATGGCTGGATGGCACAGAAACCATAAAATTAGTGTGTTTGGGGTACAACTGAGCTGGCTACTAGAATAATCCATAGCTAGCTGGATAGCTGGTTGACATATGACACTAAGGTTTACTGTATCCTCAAAGGAAAGGAAAAGAGAAGAAAGGCTGCTAGTGCATCTTTGGAAAGAAAAGATAATTTTCTTAGTCTTCTGGAGCAGTTTTTGAAGATTTCAACATGACATAAGCACCTATTTTTTGAAATACAGCAGTAAAAGCAGACTTATAACATAAAATGGATATTGTAACCTTTCTTTTGGAGTCATGCTTTCATGATATTCCACTTCACTAAAAGTCTCAGTTGAAAAGGAGCAAAATTAAACAGAGAAGCCCTCACACCTTTGTAGGTCAGCCATTACCTAATATTGTCAACTTCAAGGATGAAACACTTTAGGGAATATTAGGTGGTTTTAACAAAATGGGACATCACTGGAATATGACTCAAAATCAATGAAACAAACTAAAAATAATCTTAACTGGAGGTTGGCCATGTGTTCTTTGAAACTGGTTTACCCTTATATGACTTTAAGGTACTAAACAACAATTAAGAATTCTCCTGGACTATCTTGGTCACTGGGTTACACATTTGGAATGACTCCTGAGCAGTGAAGAATTATATATAACATGATATTAATCATGCCTGTAAATCAAAGATAGTAAAATGCACAGGAAATGTGACATCCAAAGGAGAGAATCATTCCTAAATTCAAGATATCGGGATCTGCTTGACTACTCCACATAATAAGGCTGCTATAGTTTCAATGATTCATAGGTGATTACTAGGCTAACATCACTAGGGGGCCTTTGTAAGCCAAACCATGTTTTCCAATATATACAGCTAGCGTATTTAGTCCAAAAATACTTGAAATGGTGGCTACACAAATTCTTGTTGCAGTCAGCCAGTTAAACCAATCCACAACCCACACACATACTGGTTTCTACACTTCATGAAGAGTGGACTTGTACATTATTGGGCATATTTTAGTATCAGTCAGCAAAATGGCTCAATAAAATAAGATGTCACTGTTTGAAAAATTTGTCATCTTTGCTTTGTAGGTGAGATTAGCATATGTTTGATTTTCAGTCACTTGTTTCAGAGTAAGTTTTATTTAAAGAATACCAAGTTCACTAATAAAAGTTAATTATGTTTAAAGAACACTATTTTTACTAGTTAAGAAAGTGCTAAGAAAGGAACGCCCTTACCTAACACTGAACATCTTGAAGTTTTCTTTGAATATTTTCCTTTAAAACAGGGGAAGGGAAGATGCTGTAATTTACCCCAAGGGGCTAATATGCTGATCTCTTAAAACTTTCTGACTGGTTGATATGCCCCAGAGCTCTTGCATTTAATTTTTCTCAATCTTTTTTATTAGTACATATAAAAACATTAGTTTTGGGAACACACTCATTTCATGTGAATGGATGAATGTTTTGAGGTTTTAACACTTGTTGCTGAAAAATATATTTAATTGGAGAGATTTATTAAATCTGATAACAACAGATTGCAGAACCTCAGAAGTACACAACAATATATATATATGTGAGATACTGTTCTAGTCGTTCAGTTTTTGCAGTTGTCCCTCACTTGACAGGTGATCTATTCAGCGAAGCTCCTGAGATACCAACACAGATCCTTCCCCCTAGCCCTTCATAGTTTTTGTCCACTTCTCCAGTCCTCTTCTTTACCTGGTCCTTCCTGTCCTCTCCCTGTTTTCTGACCACATCAGCTTACCTAGCATTATGGATGGACAATTTCCCACAGTTTCTCCAGCCAGTCTGGTCGACATGGACATCCTGAGTCAATGTAGCAATTGCCTCATGTACACTGACAACCCACTTCTTCTAATCCACACAAATTCATTATGTGAGAGATACATCTATATCAAGAACCTAGAATCGAGGCTCTCTCACTCAACAGTCAAGCTAATCTGATAAGCAGGTTGTCAGCATGTACATTTCACCTCCTGCACCTACCAAACTAACAACACACAAACCTATATATGCGGAGGTCCTTACCAGAAGCTTATCTAAATATAAGAGACCTCCCAAACACAGACACAAGCACTATTTGCATAATACATCCTCTGCAGACCATAGTACACATAATATATCACATACCAGTGTGTCACCAGTCAAGATCCTAAGGCATAACACAAAAACAAACATCTTAGTTATAGATGATTCAGTTGTGAGACACACAGATGTCCCTTTCACCAGGCTGGATAAGGAAAAAGTCACGGTCAGCCATCTGTCAGTTGCTAGGATCTGCCACATCACACATGCACTCAAGTCTCTCAACAACAGGCACTGCTATGACTCTGTCATAGTCCATGTTGGTGTGAACAACTTCAGATGTACCTCACTAGACTATATGAAGAGAGACATGACTGAACTCTCTGATTATGTGTCTCAGGGAGGTATGTTCCAAGCCTTAAGCAGCATTTTACCTTCACCTAGGATGGTACCTCAATATAAACAAAAAATGATTGACTTCAACAATTGGCTTAGTTTCTGGTGTCATTCAAAAGGGATCCAGTATCTGTCAGCCTGGGATGAAACAGTCGAGCCTCGATGCTTTGCCAGAGATGGTCTTCATTTGTCACCCCTGGGATTTTGTTTACTGGCTAAGGCTCTTGCCACCCCCCCCAAAGTACCTTTTTAGGCAATATCACAAGAACAAAATTTGTGATGTAAAAATACCCTCTAAAAACATCCTCAGGGTTATGCTGCTAAATGCTAAGAGTCTAAACCAGAAACTGCTCATACTGGAAGCAATCCTTACCTTGGACAATTGCTGACATTTGTGTAAATACTGAGACCTGGTTTAAGGCCATAGAGAGCACCTCAGCTATACCAGGTTACATTTCCTTCCACATGTTCAGACCACAAACTCAAGGCATGAGAACTAAAGGAGGTAATCTATAAATATTCATTAAAGAGAAATACACCTCTCGATTGGTTAAATAGCACGATTCTCTTGTATTACTTCAGGTGCAATTGACTGTAGGTAAGGCTCCTCTTCAGGTCAGTGTCAGCTATAGGACTCCCTCCAAGAATCAGGACATCCACTCAGCCTACTTGGATCTACTTGAGTCAATAAAGTTACAAGGAAACACCCTGGTTTTGGGTGACTTTAATTACCCATCTATTGACTGGGTAAATTATACGTGTTCTAACTCACTTGCCTAAAGGTTCCTGGACTTCGTTAACTCCAGTGCCCTGGACCAGCTGGTTGACATGCCCACAAGGGGCTCAAACATCCTGGATATGGTGCTCACCAACATGGAAGACTGCTGCACCACCCCTTGTGTGGCCATCCCTGGTGAGATCTGACCACAAATTAGTCTCGCTAGAAGAAACTATATAACACCTTAGCAACAACTAGACTTAAGAACTTCTCCAAGGCCAATTACAACCTCTTACATGACAGCATAAATAGCTTTATAACCCCTCCCCCCACTGATGGAACAGACACCTATGCTGAGTTATACACCAATGCTTTATATGAGCACCTGTACAATTGTATTGACTCTACCTTACATGACAGAACCAAAGCAAGATCTTCAAGGAAAAACAAACCTGCCTGGTGGACAACTACCATTAATTGGCTATACAATAGGAGAAAGAAATTGTGGTCTAAGAATATGAAGGATTGGTCTCAAAACTGGAAACGCTCCCTCCTCAACTTAAACAAGCATATAGGACTCCTAGTGAAGTCCTCCAAAGCTGACTACAAATCCAAATTAGCTTTCCTAACTAAGGATAACAATAAGGCATTCATTAGTTACATCCGTAACCTCAAAGGTAAGGCCCAGATTTTCACTGAACTCATAGTTAATGGTACTACATATACAGAGCCTGTGGATATGGCAAACTGACAGGTTCAGTGAAAACTTCACTCCCCTGTCTGTCCCCACCACATATACCCCAAAGCATCCCTAACAACTGTCCCCCATGTAGTATCTCTAAGGGGCAGGTCTTAAATACCCTCTCCAAGGCCAAAAACACAGCCTCTATGGGACTAGACAACATCCCAGGCCGTGTTTTACACTGGTTAAAACAGGAATTAGAATCACCATTGGGCATGCTTTTCAATCCCAGCCTAAGCACTGGCTTCATTCCAGCTGAATGGCAAACAGTTACCGTCATCCCTTTGCTCAAAAGGGTTAGAGCCACAAACTCTGGGAGCTATAGACCCATTAGCCTGACCAGACTTATCTGCAAGGCCATGGAGCAAATTGTTATGGACTTTATTAACTAAGATACTGGAAATCTTCAAACACACAACCCCACCTAGTTTGGCTTTGTCAAGGGGGGGTTATGCCTATTAAACTTGGAGGACTTCTTCAAGACAGTCACCAAAGCCCTAGACAAAGGCAAATCTGTGTATACACCCTACGTAGACTTAGCCAAAGCCTTTGACACAATCCACCACTCAGGTATCATTGATAAATGGACCCAGCTGGGTACCAACCCATATATTGTCAGGTAGGTTGCAAACTGGCTCACTGATAGAACTCATACGGTCAAAATAGGGGACTCCACCTCCTCCAGCAGACCTGTAAGCAGTGGTTTTCCACAGGGATCGGTTCTGGGACCCCTACTGTTCAGAATCTACTTCTCCGAAGTACAGGCTAAAACTAAAGGACTGTGGCTGACTAAGTTTGCTGACAACTGCAAACTGGGAGTGATCATTGAAACCCCTAGAGATGTCAACATCCTGCAAAATGGTGTTATGAAGACTAATGACTGGTGCCAAAGTCATGTTCTTAAACTTAATGCAAAAAAAAATGCATTATCATCCCCTGTGGGAAGGGTGATGTTCCTGCAAACTACCACATCAATAGCAATACCGTAAGCATACAGTCAGTGGTGAGAGATCTGGGGACACAGGTCGACAGCAACCTTAACTTTGATCACCATGTCGCAACAGTGGTAATAAGGGCATTTTATATTTTTCATCTCATACGTAAGGGCATTGTCTCCCGAAAAAAAGAGGTTATAACCTCCCTGTACTCTTCTGTCATCAGGCAAATAATAGAGTACAATTCTCCCTTTGGTATGTTCCTTTCCAAACACCTGCAGCAATTGGAGCAACCATAAAGGTTCCTTACAAAGAAAATTCAGGATCTTCAAGATTTGTCTTATGTGGACAGACTGAAATCATTGTAATTTTACTCCATGTCATACAGACTGCTCAGAGGTGACCTGTGACTTGCATATAGAGCAATCTCTGACCAAGCTTTAATGGAAATGCTGCGCATTCGCAAGTCAAATGGCACATGGGGCACTTGCTCAAGGGACCTTAACCTGGTATGTGACAGCAACATAACTTGCTGGAGAGACAGATTTATCTCACAGAGATTGTCCCACCTTTGGAACAAGCTTCCTATTCATGTTTAACAAAGCCCCTCGTTGGCCCTACTTAAGTGTAATTTGGACCATTGGATGGGTAACCAGAAATTCAATTTGCCATGGGGTTATACCTGTGTCCCACTTGGACAGGGGCAATAGGTGCATCTTCTAGTTTCTACTTGAACAAGACACCCTTGGGAACATGGGTTGACCTTGGCTAGGCTTGTAATGGCCCTGGGGCAGTTAGCTTAGTAACCTCCTCCGATCCTATGATCCTAAAAAAATACTTATACAGATATATGCAAAACGAAAGAGCATAAAGACACACTGCTGAGCCACATAGTGGGACTACAGGTAAACTATTATCGTTCACATTCTTTCTGTAGTATATCTCAGTGAAATTCACAAGATAAAAAAAAACACCCTTACTTCCTTCATTGGATAGATAAAAGTGTACCCATGCCAGCAAGTGGACTACAAATGTACTGGATTAGTAGCCTGAACATCTGCTTGTTGACATGTCTTTGTTTATATCTACAGGCCTGCATTGCTGTAGCATGAGTAATTATTATCTATATATTTCTGTTACTTGTTTGGCTTTTACTAATCTTAGCAGATTGCTGTTATATGTACATTTACTGTATCATTTTGTTTTTGTTTATTTGCACATCACTGTGTCATAATGATGCTAAACTTTGCTTTCATTCCCTGTAACTAGCTTGTGGCTGAAAAGTGACTGAAGTGCTTCATTCAGCTAAATGCAGAATTAATAAAAAAACTAACTAACAAACTGACTAGAGTAAATGATCTAATATGAAATAAGGGGTCTACTACTAATGCCCGAAACGACGATTTCCCGACAGAAAACTCACCGACGCCAGATGACCGACAGGTAAGTGTACCGACAGGGTGATTTGCCGACAGCGGAAAGACCGACAAGGGAATGTGCGATCGCGACGCGGTAAGTGTGCGATGGTGACGGAGTTAGGAGCGGTCAGGTAAGTGCTCGAGATTGTGGGATGTCGGGTTAGGCTGTGGGAAAGGTGAGTGTGTGTTCGTGTCGGAGGTATGGTTTGGGTAAGGTAAGTGTGTGCTAGTGAGGGACTGTAGTTTAGGGACGGGTTAAGTGAGTTAATGTTAGGGTGCAGGTAGGTGAAGTGTGCGTTAGTGTCGGAGCTTGGGCTAGGGGTGGGTTAAGTAAGTTAGAGTTAGGGTGCAGGTAGGTGATGTGTGCGTTAGTGTCGGAGCTTGGGCTAGGGGTGGGTTAAGTGAGTTAGGGTTAGGGTGCAGGTAGGTGATGTGTGCGTTAGTGTCGGAGCTTGGGCTAGGGGTGGGTTAAGTGAGTTAGGGTTAGGGTGCAGGTAGGTGAAGTGTGCGATAGTGTCGGACCTTAGGGTTAGGGTTTGGGTCAGGGCTAGTGTGTATGCTATGTAGTGTCGCGTGTTGTTTACGTTCCGTGTGTTGGTGTAATGGTGTTCGGTGTAATGGTGTTCGGTGTTTTGCGTTGTCGGGTTTGTGTGATGTCGGTCATCTGGCGTCGGGGAGTTTTCTGTCGGGGAATCGTCGTGTCGGTAATTAGTAGTAGACCCGAAATAAGATAGTTGTGTGCAGTAGGGACAAACATTTGGGATTAGGACTCACTAAGGATTTTGTGCTTGCCTAAAGTACTCCTGGATAAACCTAGGAAAATAAACTATGCCTGAACTGGCATGCTTCTAAAATAAAATGATAAACAGCAGGAAAGGCACACTGGGTGGGATTCATCAAAAGTATAATCATCTTATAGCAGCAAATGCATTATATGGCCTAGAAATGCTATGAACCTGACAGCTAACAAAGTTTTAGTGAAAAAAAAATATGCCTCACTTCACAGGAAAATATTTAGGGGGTTATTGTTGTTATTGTACTGCTATGAACATCATCACATATTGCTGCCTGTCCCTATGATGAATATATTAGTTTTCCTGGTGGTGCACACCTGCCTCAGCTATGCATTCTTAACAGTCCTAATAATGAGAATGTGTATTGAGGCTATTATTGTATAGTGTGCAAACTCAAAACATTTTCTCCGGAGTAAAGTGGAATAATGCTTATTGTATAAGGGGCCCCTTCCCACATTACTCCCCTATAATACATAAACTTGTAAATACTTGTTTGATATGTGTCCTGTTAGGAGTAAAAATAATAAGAATGATGTGTTTAACAAGTAACACTGCTAAATGTGTAGAAAGTAATTGTATAAAGCATTTTCAAAAGTGACCGTTACACAGTATCTAGAAATTGCAAACTATAAGCAGACTGATGATGTCCTTTTTAGAATTACAAAACCCCTACCTTCACTAAATTAATCAACTATTATTTTTTAAAGGAGACCTCATAATTTTCTTTAATAATTTGCCAATTTTTCTATCTTAATCAAATGTTAATACTATTCTTTGAAAATTTGTTTGAATCTTGCAATTTCTCTAAATCTGCCAACAGTTTGTGGAGCTTTTCTCATTGGGTCTCAACTGAAAAGTGATGAATAACCCAATCTGACCTTTTCAGTTAACAAATGCAAATGAACAAATAAATGCTGCTTTCCTGCAAGCACTTTAAAGTACTTCTTCTTGGTTTCCTATCATCACAAATTGTGAAGCAAAATGTCATAGCTCCATTTTTGGGGTCCTGCAGCTGACCATCAGCTGCCAACAGCCCCTCTCCTCATTCATTGGGTCCACTGTACCTGAATTAGCCTCCCCATGGCTTTACTTGACCCTACTTCTTGGTATGGTGAGGAGATCAAGGACTCCAGTGCAGTCATTTGGCTGCCGGGAATGTGTGATCTACCCTTTCCCCCTTCCTTCACTTACAAATGTCCAGGAGCGGACATGCAATGGGGACATGCTGGAATATTGTTCTACTTCCACAGCAAAGCAGCTAATGTGCCCCCCTATGTATCCCAGAGTCTCCACCAATGATTGTCCATGAAATGCATGCAGGTGCCTGTACTCCACCACCTAAGAATGGGCATATATCTATCCCTCCCTGCCATTACCTCAGTTGCCTGAGCTGTTAATTGAATCTGGGTCAGCTGACCGTTAGTCAAGGTTTTATCTTTCTATGCCATGGCACTGGCTGTCAAAATTCTCCTTGGTAAAATCTATTTCCTATCCCAGTTTTTATTAATATCTCTTGTACACAGCACTACATAGAAGAGCTACTTTTATCCTTAATGTTTGCTGTGCATAGCAGCACATATGAATGGTGTAATAATTCTGTCATAAAGATGCTGCTCAAGTTAGAGTTATTTTACTTTTAATATCTTGTTCTCTCGTAATGATAAAAGTGTAAAGCAAAACATCACAGCTCCACTCTGCCAAATACTATAGTGGCCGACATTGCTTTTCTGCAATCATTTTAAAATTCTGTTATTTTGCTTTTCCATTTTCATAAAGTGCAAAAGAAAATGTCATGGCTACTCAGTAAGAAAGAATGCTGCGCATAACAATGCATAAATCTATGAAGTATTTAATAGCAGGATTACTTTTACCATTAATATCTATTTCACATACATTCGGGGTCTGTCTTAATTCTTCCACTTGAATGGGTCAGAGTTCTGCATATTGTATCTTACTTACCTGTGATTGTAAAGATCAAAGTGACATTTATTTCAAACTTCCAGACCCCGCCTCTTCTCTCCTTTGTTTTCTGCTACAGCTCACTGCTTCTTTTCTGTTTCTTTCTTTCTCAAATATTTGTTGAGTGTCTGAGCTGCTCTATCGACCCTTTTTCAGCCATGACTCTCCCCTTAGGCAAATAGCCAAGAGTAATTAATTTATGTATTGTTGTGAAAGTTTGAAACAATTGCTAAATACAAGTCAGTTAAACTATATATTCAGTGAGAGCACATTGGTGATACATTTGCATGTCTACATTTACAGTACATTTACATGTCTTACAGATATTTACAGAAAGCTTAGATATGTTTACACATTAACAACAGATACCATGGAAGGATCTAAGAATCTAACTGATCTAAGAAGAGAATAATTGGTGATTTTTTTTCTGAAAGGGGGTGTAACTAAAACTATAGAATATTGTAAACAAATGGTAATGGTGCGTAGGAGGTGTGGTGGAGGTTTGGTGAAACAGTAGCATTGCATTGATTTGAGAAGGTATGCCCTTAATGACAATATAGAAAAGGTAAGTAGGGACTGTTATATGTAACAGAAGGGAGTTGCACATGGCTGACACAAGTGTGAGGAAGATTTTCTCAGTACATTTCAGGATGAAGTGGGATTTTGGAAGGGAATAGCATTACCTGCATTATTTTACAGGGAGTGTTGGTTATTGTTAGGAGGAAGGAGCTGAGCTAGAAGAAGGAGGACATTTAAAAATAGAAGTTTAGAAATGAATGCAGCTACTCAGTGCCTGCCTGCCTTCATGGGATATGAGAATATACCAGGCTGTTTAATAAGTAGCAATAATCATGCCTTGTCAGTGCCAGCCTGTCTTCATGGGATATGATAATGGATTCCCTTCACAAGCTCTAAGTTTCAAAACTTTGAACTGCAAATGGTCGAGACCATAAGATCAAAGTTTTGAAACTTTGAACATTTTGAATGAAGATCGTCAGACAGTGTGGAATGGGAAATTTACTGTTTTCCTCACTGTAGTGTGACCTCTGAGTTGGTATATTTATTTAGCATCAGGGGTGGGGGGTGCAGGGGGGCTTGGCCCCCTGCAAAAGCATTAAAAAAAATGTTTGTTTTTATTTTTTTTATTAGAAATTTGAAGTTTTAAAATTTTGATCTTATGGTCTCGACCATTTGGAGTTTGAAGTTTTGAAACTTCGAGCTTGCAAAGTAGATCGATGATTGTATATCAGGCTGTTTAATATGCTGCACTAATCATGCCTTGACAGGGGCCACTCCTTCTACTGTTTAACATGAGTCTGGAAGCAGCTTTTCTGTCAGAAGGATGGTGCCTAGCAGTCCTGGCCACAAATTGTATCCTGGAATTATATGCCCATCAATCTGACAAGTCTTGTATGCTATGCCATGGAACATGTTATAAATGACCTGATAAACCATGACATTAACAATATCATCAAGCTAGACCTGGAGCAGTCTGCATTTGTAAAAGGCAGATCCTGTCTAATGAATCTGGTAAATGTCTTCAAGAGCGTAACACTAACTGTTGACAGTGGTCACACTGTCCATATGGCATACCTTGATCTGGGCAAGACATTTGACACTATCCAGTATATGGTATACTTAGCAAACTTAATGTATTGCAAATAGATCCCTATATAGCAAGTTGAGTAGCAAAATGGCTAAAAGACAGAATCCATGTGGTAAGAGTGACATCGGGGAATATGAAGGTACCCAGTGCTGTGTCACTGGGCCCAATGGTATTATTTGGTATTTGCTGTTATTTAATATTTACTTTTCTATCTTCTAGACCAAGAACCAAGGTCTCTGGCTAACTAAATTTGCAGATGACTATAAACTGGGAGTGATTTTCAAATCTCACTCTGATGTCCAAGTTCATCAGCAATAACTTGCACTCATAAATACTGGTGTACTGAACATGGTATTAAACTAAATGCTAATAAAAAAATGCAACATTGTCACATTTGGTAGACAGCTCCTAGCATACAACATATATAATACTCTACATCAAAATGAGATTGTTGCTAGGGACCTTGGAACATGGGATGATAATTCCCTCTCCTTTGATCACCACATAACAACATTGGTCAGAAAATCCTTCTATTTAGTGCAGATAATTGCCAAAGGAATATCATCCAGATCCAAAAAGGTCATTGTCCACTTAAACTCAACATCGATTAGACATTAGATCTTTGACATGTACCTCACTAGGCATATTAACTAGAAAGACTCCAGAGATTCCTAACTAAGGAAATCATTGGCTTAAAAACCCTAAGTTTCCAGAAAAGAGTGGAAGCACCATCCATGTACTCAGCAGGAGATAGACACCCCAGATTAGATCTATGACTTGTCTGCTATGCCCTTAGGGATCCAGTGATCTTGGATCCCTTGTGTCTGCACAAGTCAAACAGTCTCACAAATTCCAGAACCAGGGATCTGAGTCTTCATCAGCAGATCAATAAAATATGTTAGAGAGACAGGTGTCTCCCCAACCTCTGTAATAAACTCCTCCTGCAGATCAAGCAGTGTGATAAACTTTCCTCAGGAGGGACCTGGATGATTGGATGGGTATTCCTAAATTCATCATGTGATTAACTAGCAAAGCCCTCCTTGAGTGGGGAGGTACAATTTAAGGGCCAGTATCAGCAAAGTGTAATGGTTACAAGACTCAGTTTCTTTGAATTTTTCTATGATTTATATGATTGTAGAGGAAAGAACAGGAGTCCTAAGATTAATGCAGAGTATTAATGGAGAAATTTAAATTAAAGTTATGTGTTCTGGATTGTGCAAAGTTAATGAAGCAACACACTTTATTATGTTTTACTTTACACAGCCATGACAATACTTATAGATTTTTTTATTAAGTTCTTTATATTTGTTTTTATAAATTGTCCATCATTCTGTCCATGTAGTTTAAAATCTCTCAATTCTACATGGTCTTTAAACAGTGTTGCTCTTTCTTTTCTTGACCTTCCAAATATGTACCTGTACCTGTTAACCTTTTTAAACTTTTTTCTGTCTTAGTAACATCACTCTCTTTTCCAAATGTAAACATTATCTTGTGATCTGAAGAATCTATTATTAAATTATTACCTTTTACCTCTTTTAAAGCCCTTGAAAATAACACAAAATCAATTTCTGTCTTTATACCTGTATGCCCTCTTTTCTTACCTAATGTATGACACGTTTTTCATTATTTGCTTACAAAGTTTCATGTCTGCACCTATTTTTCTTTTTTCTTGCCCTTAAATCACAAAAGTCAGCTAAAATGTGTATCTCTGTTTTAATCATCCTACTTTATTTATCCTTTTCCTTGACACCTATATAAGCATATAAAATTATACTCTTCAAATTCTGTTTTTCATACTATAATCCACTATCAATAGTCTGTCAGGTCCTCTTACTATAACAACTATAGTAACAATTCCTGTATTGTTTACCAAGACTGCTACCTCTGAACACCTGTCCAGTCCCTCAGTCAACAAAACTTCCCTTCTCGATATCTGTTGAAACTGTTCTAATATTTCTCATGTTAGGAAACACATAATATATGCGTTTATTTTTTATACCACTGCAGTACAATAAATCTTCATTATACTATTAACATTCACGGAAGTCACTGGAAAAATAGTTCTTTCCTTTTCTGAATCCTGCTCACCTGTTCATTTTTTTCTTCTTTTCCTATGTCTGACATGGCCTCCTACTGATATTTGAGCTTCAGTAACTTCTTTTTCCTTCACTTTCATTTTGAATTGGCTGAACCCTGCTTTTCTGTGTGATTCATTTTTCATTTTTTTACAAGCAATCCCCTATGTTGTCTTCACCTTCCATTTCTTCTTCTAATTTAGTCCCCTTTATCAACTGCTTATATTTTGATCTGTATTATCATTAAGAGTTATATTCTCTGTTAAATTATTTTCAGACTGTGCCTCATCTATTATTATTATTTTAATTATTATGATTATTATTATTATTCTCTTCCACACAATCCATCCACCAGTGGTACTTTTTACTGTACCTGGAGCTCATTAATTTACATTCTTTTATTTTGTAGCATGATCCTATTCTTCACATTGGATGCATCTTATTTTATTACATTTATTAATTAAATTATTTTCATCATCACAAAAAAAACCCGAACTGACCATAGTAATCAGCATTTCCCCTTACCCCATCTGTGTTCACAAAGCATGGTAAATGCTTCATTTTTCCAACAATTTTCTTCAAAGTTACCAATATCTCATAAACCCTAATCTATAATTTCAATTCATCATAAACTTTTTTTCACAGTGTAAATGTTTTTGCATAAATCAGAAAATATTTAACAATGTCCTTTTCAGAAACTGTGTCTGTTTTAAATCGTAGCAACATTCCTTTTTCTTTCACTGTGCAGACATACAAATTCCAAGGCTAAATTTTCCTTTTTCTTCCTCCTTTAGCATAAATCTGTTTAACAGTGCAAATGTTTCAAAGGTTAGCTAACAAATGCTCTCATTATTCAGATATATAGGGGAACACATGCAAGCTGTTGTAATACCCACTTTTCCAGATGTCAAACCAGTCAATTATACTGCTCCTTTTTGAAAGAATCCTCAGAGTTTGGCCATTTTTATTCAACAATACTTCTTTTTAAAGATCAAGTGTAAAGGTCCAAAATATGTAGTCTTAGCAATGTATTCAGTTTCAGCTGTTCTATTTGCTGTTTTAGTAGATCATGCAAACTGAATCAAGTCAATGCACAGTCAAGTCAACATTAAAATATTTTAATAAAAAATAAAAAATGCTCATATTGCCTATGAAGTGTTTATAGTGAGTGGGATTTCTTTCTGCCCTGTGTAATCACTGGCAAAATGAAGATGATGATGCAAATCTGGATGCTGCACTCGCTTTTCTTTCATGGCCATTTTCTCCATCATTTCTTTAGCTGGAATTCCCACTGTTTTATTAAGGGGAAGGTACACAAAATGTAAAATGTGTTTGTACTCCAGAGTGCATATTTTCTAAGTAAAAAAAAAAAGAAAATGCGGCACTTCTTTCCTAATCCCTAGACCATGCAAACTTCTGTAGCATTTTTGAATAGCTTTGTTAGGGTCATTGCAGGAAGGGATAGCTGACCAGTCTATAGCACATAGGTCTATTGACTTATTTTTATTTATTTATTTTTTTAGATTTTGAGTAATGCTGGACTTACATAAGCTTGAGATTGGCTTTGGTTCCTCATAGAGATCAGAGGAGAGAAATTCTGTCCAGTTTGTAACGTGAAGTGTGCTGCTTGTATTTTTTTTGTTGCTCATGATTGAGTTCTCAGTGATGGTACTTTCTGCATCCAAAATGATGTCATCAAAATGTGGTACACAATTACATTACTGAAGGCTGTATATGCCTGAAGACTGGGAAACAGAATACTTTTAACTTTTCATTTTTAAATAAAGTGCTACTTGCAGATACTTGAAGTTTGAGATCTGGCAAGCCGAATGAATAATACTCAAGGCACAATGTAACAGCGAGCAAAACCACAAGGTACATCGGATTTTTCACCTTCATCTTTAAATGTTTTTCTCTGTCATTAAGTGTTAATGCAAATCTCTGTTTCACTTCCTGAATGTGTGTAGTGAATGGAGCATGTCCCAGTCCTGCTTTCATTATCAGAATTATATTATTATTATTATTAGGCTTTCATTATCCTCTGCTGCTGTCTGCCAGCCATTGGCAATACTGCATCCAGTTTCATCCTTTTGTATACATTTTTCCACTGCATCTACCCATGGAAAAGTACTTGTCTCACTTGTCTCCTTTTCTGCTATCATCACCTTTAGGTTTTGTGCATCAAGTCCACCTTTTAAGAACTCTGCCACCTGAGTTTACATATTTTTCTCTGCATTGTGTACAAGCTGTGCATACTCCTTTGTAGTCTCATCTCCCATCTTATTTCTCTATAACACACTATTCTCCACTATAGCTTATTTTTCTCTTCCATTTTCTTATAGGAAAGAACTATACATCTCTCTCTATTAAAACAGTATGGCAAGTTCTCCTGTGCTATGACCAAATTTCCCCCACTCAGTATGAATTTCACCTAGGCTCTCCCTTGTAAAGACCTGGCATAGTGGGACTATCCTAAACAACAAAGCATAAGTAAATAAATAAAATAAAATAAGCAATATCAGTGTCTTTGAGAACAGTTAATCAAAACATGAAAAAAAGAATGCTGCTATTTTCCAACTCAAACAATAAGCCCATAGATGCTTAAAGTATGAGCTAACCCTCCAGAGATATATACACAGTAAGTACAACAAGGCAGATTGTAGAGTGCCTAACAACACATGCAGCCAAGCATACCACTCTAAACACATGCACAATGTCTCTAGATTCTGCCAGTTGCACTACAGTACCCCAATAACCCAAGGTTGTTCTGCATAGCATATCTTATTTACTGAGTCAAGGCAAAACATCCCAGCCCAGTTCCTCTCTACAATTTGTCCCACTAGAAGTAGTTTCCCATTTCTACATCTTACAGAAATGCAGTCCTATATATTTCAGCTCGAGCTACAATCTCTAATGATATTTTTCTCACTCAGATGTTACCTCCATACTAACTTTTAAATCTGTCTTCTCATATCTCATTTGGGAGCATCTTAGGAATCTGAAGTTTTTTACATGGGGATGATGATCTTCCACACGAGCACCTAAAGCTATCAGCAGATACACTTGCATACCTAATTACTATCACCTTTAAAATTTTTATCCCTGGTTCCAATGTATATCAGCTGTAGAAGACTGTCCTAATTGTCCACCTTTCACAAAGTGTGACAGCCTTGGACCTTCAACATCTCTTCCCTCATGCTCTCCCCACCTTAGTGAACATGCTGGAGAAATATATGCATACAGAACTCTTAACAATATCTAATAGAACATAACCTTCTGACCAACTCTCATCATGACTTTCATTTAGGTCATGGTACTGTACCACCTTTCCTTGAGTTTGCACAGAACTTTTTCTGGCAACCTCAACTCAGGGCATGTTATTACAGCACTATTATTAGACTTGTTGAAAACCTTTAATACTATCAACCAGTATATCCTCTAACATTCTCTTAATTATAGCCTTTCCCAGCATTGTACATACTGATCTCTATCTACAACAAGGATAGAACTCAGGCAGTATGACAGATGCCATCTCATCTGAACCATATCCGTCAGGGGTCACTTGAGAATCAGTACTTAGCACACTCTGCTTTACTACCTGCAGCAGTATGTCATCTTACTATGTAGCAGTCATAATTATTCAGTATGCAGATGACTCTACACTGCTCTGTGTAGTCTTTTCCTGCACTGACATCTCTTCAGACTTCAGTTTTAGTGTAAGTCAAAGCCGATTAGCAGATTCTAGTTTACGTCTCAGCATTGCTAAAACTAAAACCTGCCTTTTAGGTCAATTAGCCTTCTATTAGTCCCACAAAGAAATTCTGCTGTATAACAAGTATCCTACTGAAGATGTCAGCTCATTAAACTACTGGGAGATACCTTTGATACCTTATTGAAATGTGACCTTTACATCAAGCAAGTTGTTTGTCACAGTTACCGAAAACCCAGTGTTTTTTTTTTTTTTTTTTGTAGTAAAATTGCTTATGGTAAATTCTGTCTGCATTTCTGTGGGAAAACAGTTTCTATTTCCAGGCCTTTAATATGCTTCTAACATTTTAATTAGGCTCCAATATAGCCAGTTTTCCAGACTGCAGCAGTTCTAATTTTCCATTGGACATTCTGCTAGAGTCCACCATTGTGGTAAATAAGTGTCTGTCAATACTACATCTAAGAAATCCGCCCATGCTTTCCTTTATTACCAGTAAATGCTGCAACAAAAACTTCCTTTTTTGTAGTTAGTAGTACATACCCTCCTGCAATCTGAGTCAGAAAGCTATCTCTTATGGGCATACCATCTACCCATAATCAGTTTGGAAACTCTACTTGTAGCTTAGTAGTATTCAAGTTACAGGATGGCCTTCCCACTGTCAGTTTGTCAAATGGCCAGAAACCACACATTTAAAACAGCACTCAGGAGCCATGAAGCTTCACTTTAGAACTGCAACCATGGGATTACTTAATCAACATCCTACACAGTATCTGCTGTCACATTAATCCTCAAAGATAATGTGTTTGAATGTCTAATTATTCTATAAAATCATGTAGCTAATAGATGCTCATATCTTGTCTAGCTCAAATGTTATGCATCCAGTGACCCCTGGGGTGTGTATCAAACACAGCTGATGCACAGCCCTATGAGTAATATGGTTCAAGGGCTGTGTCTAAGTGCCTTTGGCCACTGACAACTATCACATGTTTCTGATGCATGCCTCTTGAGCATCATATTTTCTTCATAAAATTGACCACATATGTTTTTAAATTGTTAAAGCTGGAACAAGTACCTTGCATATTTGTAAAGTTACTGCTGTACTTTATTGTAGAATAGGTTTTCCACCTTACTGAGAATGGCATCAGTTAAAATTCAATTTAAAATTCACTAAAACTAACCGCTATTTCAAAATAATTTATACTTAAAGTAGCTTGCCTGAGAATTAAGGACGATAGAAAAGGGGAAATCATGGAGTTTGAGGATGGGTCTTTCCTGTCGCCACACCATACAGGAAGCTTAATTAAAGTTACTTTTTTACTTAGTCAAGGTTATTGAATACAGATTAAAACAACTATTGTTTGTAAAATTCTTAACACTTGCATAATGGGAGAAAAATGGAAATGTCAGCTGAAAATGCTCTGGCGTAGGAAGAAATATACAAAAATGAAAATAGAGAACTTTTGATGTTTAATAAAAATATATCAGACTAAATGCAAAAGAATTAACAAGGGAAGACTATATGTAGTTGAAGATGAAACTGTTAAATGTTTGCATGCTAAGCAGGTAACCATTATGCCAATTAAGCAACAGTTTGCTAAACTGTGAAACAGAATGAAAGTATTATGTGGGCAAATAAAAAAAAAGTAGATTTGCAATTAGTTGCAATGGAGGATAGTGTTCATTGAAAGTACTGGAGATTGCTTGGGCGTTGAAAAGGATGGGAAGGACAAAGTTTGGACATGTTAAAGACTGTGAAAACTAAAATGTCGCAGTGGACAGGCGTTATGAAATTATTACAGGGAACTAAGACAGTATTGCAAATCTAGTGCTGCTCTGTTGCAATTTATGATGACAAATAAAAAGAAGCAGGTGTGGTACTTGTGGCAGTCAGAGAGAAAATTTACCGTAGGAGGTCAGACAGTAGTAATGGATCACAATTTTCAGATGTGATCTTTTAACAGAAACTACATTTCATAGGGTCTATATCATATATTCGAAATTCCAAAATGTTGAACATCATATGTTCAAACTTGGAATTTCGAATATTGAAAACATCAAACGCTCAAAATAGCAATTTTTTTTTCCCAGGAAAACATTCGCTGTTCAGTGAAACATACAACACAAGCACACCAAAATAAATAAACCACACACATACACTTAACAAAACCCAACCCCACACTAAACCACACATACATTACTAACTATCCACTTACCTTAACCTGCACCCTAACCTTAAGGTCCGTAACTATCGCACACATACCCTACGAAACTATAAACAAACAAAGCAATTAATGCACACATACAGTTAACAAAACCAAATCCTACACTACACCATACATACATTACTAACTATCCACTTACTTTAACCCGCACCCTAACCCTAAGGTCCATAACTCTGGCACCACAGTGTAGGAAATAGTGAAGCCACGGAGCGGCCCACTGAAATCTTGCCCTAGGTAAGATTTCAATGTTTCGGGGCTTCGCTATTTTCATTATTCGATGTTGTGGATTCGATGTTTTAACGTTTGGCGCTTTACTTCTTCAAAGTTTTGATATAGACCCTTTTATAGGCACTACTAAAGAATGCACAAGGAACAGGGTTGAAAGTGTTCTCCACAGAAGGAGGGCTAAATTCTACTAATGCTGAGGAAGTCATGGTAAAGATTAAATGACTTGATAGTATATTACTTTTATTGTAAATGTGGGTGACTCTGTGAGATCGCTGGCAATGGAGGAAGAATGGGGGAACAGCAGGAGCCACAGAGAAAACTGAGACCATGTTTATGCAATGTATCAGGGGAAAGAACATTCAATAGTTTTGTATGTCCCTGTTTGTCTATGAATTATTACGAAAAAACAAACAATTGTTTAACTTTTAATACTTAAAGTATGTCCTAGAATACTGAGCACTATACGGGAACAAAGATTTTCTTGTGGAGCCAAGATGTGTGCTGTCTATTAGAATTACTGTAATGAAGTGAAAAGCAATTAATAGGGGTTCCACTCTTTTATGGTGTTTATTTTAATTATTTATAATAGGTGAAACAGGGTATCTTTGAAAACCCACAATCATCACAACAGCTTAAAAAACTCAAATAAATATCTTTTACTACTGAAGAGTACTTTGGGCATATTGAAAATAAAAGAAAAGATTGCAAATGGGGATGTTCAAATTTGTTTTGAGTCAGAATCATAAATATGACCATGGAGATTTTAATGGTAGAAAACATCAAGGTCTTGTATGTGTTATATTTAATTTTTTTCTGTTATTTTAAGCAGCCCTGTGTTATGAAAGAGTTAATCTGATAAAGAATTTCGGCATAAGGAAAATACTAAGCAATTACTGAAATCATGTTATGAAAAGATTGTTTACAAATGACTGTTATAACGGTGACTGTTTATTATAATGTTAACTGGACACTGAAGAGGAGAATCATATGGAAGTATGAGCTACTTGACTCTAGAGCCAGTTTATCTTTCTCTTCAGCCTTTTTCTGCACCCTTCCAACACAACATAAATAGCCACGACTGTCCTGTAAGAAATGTGGTGCCCTTCTAGTTTTAGACTGGGATGAAAGGTAAAGAATAAGTTGCCACAGTCATAAATTTCAAGGTTTTGCCATCATACATCTACACAGCATAACCCCAAAACACAGACGCCATTTGTGCACCACTCTGATGTTAGACTAGGACATCAGCGAAGGAGCAACTAGAACTCAGTTGTATATTTTAACAAGTTGCTGTCAGGTACACATGCAGCATCCCTCTTCTCTACTCCTACCCCAAAAGATAGTCACTCGTATATACATTTGGTTTTGATTGTGAGGAAGGTGTAAAAAACTAACAGTCACTGTAATTTACATAATGTTATTGCTCCTAGATTTACAGTGTCCCTAGACACTTTATAATGAGTGTTTGTGTGCTCCTCTGAGATTTGATTATGAGGAAATTAAAAAAAATAATAACTACACTATTTAGCCCTCCAATCTTCTGTACATACCTCTGAAGTTTGATGTTGAGGACAATTAAAGAAATAATGACCACAGTGCCCCCAGGCCACACACAACTTGCAATCTTCTATATTCATCTCTGAGGAGGGTTGGCTTTAGAGTAGGAAAAGCCCAGGACAAAGGCCTCTACTAAGTCTGGGTCAAATACCACTTATACATCCAGGAACAATGGCCTTGGAAACTCTGAAGCTATAGATGTTTTGTGATAATTTTTATGCCATATTTTTGAAAGATAATCCTGGGGATTCAATAAACTCTATGTAGGCTTATTGTAAAGCCTGCATGGAGTGTGCATGTGCACACGATGAGCAGTAGTGGTAAACTCATATGCATGCTGCGCAACATGCTTACATGGATACAAGCAAGGTTTCATGGCCAGCAATGGGGTTGCCATCCAGGAAACTGTATAAATCAGCACAAATGCATGTAGAACATGCAGACAAATTTACCTATGGGCAAACTTGCTCTGCGAAATTGAACGGTCACAATGATCACCAGGGCTAACATTACTGCAATGACTGCAGTAGTGATACATTACAGAAAAGTGTACTCAATGCAATGTACTCTACAACATGTTTTTGGCATCCTGTAATAAAGGATTTATGGTGACTAACGGCCATCAACAGGCAGTATTATGGCAAAAAAACCTCTCCCCTTTTCTTCCTGTAACTGTAGGAGTCCCACAAGGTTCTATCTTAGGCCCACTCCTCTTCACAGTCTTCACTAAGAAACTTCATACAGCTACAAAACATTCCACACTCATACAATATGCAGACAAATCATCCCTTATATGTGCTGCTCCTACCCTCCAATAACTAGAACAAATCACCCAACAGTCATTTACAGCTATAGAAACTTGGCTAACTAAAGCTCAACTAATTTTGAACCCCC
Organism: Protopterus annectens; assembly: GCF_019279795.1. NCBI lineage: Eukaryota > Metazoa > Chordata > Ceratodontiformes > Protopteridae > Protopterus > Protopterus annectens. The sequence goes on along the minus strand of NC_056725.1, from coordinate 1,091,529,036 downwards.
ACAAAACTCAACTCATCCTATTTCACCCCACCAGAGCCTCCAATACCTCACCAGCATTCAGAATTACCTCAGCCAATAATACCATTATAACCCCAGTTCCCAGTACCAACCTGTTAGGGGTTACCATTGATCATAATTTGCTATTTGACATTCATATTTCACAATCCATAAAAAAGTACATAACAAAACTAGGGTGTATCTACAGGAGTAAGCACTATCTCACAGCTGACACCAGAGTTACCATTGCCAGAACCCACCTAACCTCAACACTTCTCTATGCATCCCCAATCCTTACTATTATTAGAAAGGCTGATATGACAAAACTAGAAACCTGTTACAATAAGATAGCAAAATTTGCTACAGGTGCTAACTATAGATCTCACCACTGCCACTCTCTCAGACAACTTTTATGGCTGGAATTCCCCTCATTGCTAAAATACAATCAGCTCAAAATGGCCCATCATATTATAAACCAGCCTGAAAAGACTGCAGCCCTAAACAACATACTAACAAACTACTCCAACAAACGTAGCCTTCGTTCCACTAATAAGACACTATTATAAATAAATAAAAGCAAAAATCATACTGGCAAATCCCTCTACTCCTGCTACGTTGCCAAAGCTGGGAATCGTCTTCCAGACCACATCAAAACCCATGCTAACATTGTTCAATTCAAAAAACATCCAAAAGCCCACCTATCTGCCTCATGGATATGCCCATGTACTGAACCAGGATAAAAACACCATCTAACTCTGGTTAGTCTAGTTAAATTCCTTATACTGTCATCTTACATAGTTTCTCTATAACCCCCTAACCCCATCCCTGACACCTCACAACAATCCTACCAAACACTTTTGCTTCTAGTTCATAGTTCATAGTTCATAGTTTATAGTTTCATACTAGGCTATCGGCCCTAGGGCCTATATAAGCCTAGCCATAACACTTCTCTGGCTATTTCTTCCTACAATATTTACTTCCCTGGACCCCTATCTAGCAGGGCGACTGACATGTTCCCCGTGGGCAATTTTCAGCAGCCCCTCCCCACTCTGGTTCAGTAGTTACCCAAATAACCAGTTTCAGTCTGTCAAATGGCTTAACTCACTATCCCCCCCCTCCCTGTCACACCTGGGAGTACCCCAAGACTCAATTCTCTGTCCCCTCCTTTTTAACATCTTTACAAACCAAATCCACCTAAAAACTACAAAAGTAGAAATAGTCCAATATGCTGATGACACAACACTCGGATCCAATCAGCAACTCCTCCAACAAAAAGCACAGGAAGCCTTCACAGGGATAGAAAATTGGCTACATAATGCACAATTAATACTAAACCCAAAGAAAACACAACTTATGCTGTTCATGCCAACAAAGTCTAATGACCTTACCTTCTCTATAGTCTCAGCCAACAAAACCCTCATCTCCCCAGTTCCAGAAGCCAAATGACTAGGACTTACTATCAACCAGCAATTAAAATTTAACAAACATATATCTCTAACCATCTCTAAAGTACATAAAAAACTAGGGACCCTCCATCGCAGCAAAAGGTACCTAACCTCTAACTCTAGGATTGTTATAGCCAGAACCCATCTCCTATCTACTTTACTCTGTGCATCCCCAGTACTAACAAACCTAAATAAAACTGACCTAAACAAACTGTCCATCTGCTACAAGAAAATCACCAGATTTGCAATCAGTGCAAAATCCAGGTCTCACCACTGCCTTTCCCTACATACTTTACACTGGCTTGAATTTCCCAACTTATTACAATGCCACCAACTCAACCTAGCTCACCAGATTCTATACTATCCTACTTTCCTCTTCTCTCACTCTACGTATCCCTTTCTTAACAACCCCATAGACTCTGATCCCAACTATTAGCTAACCCTGTAAAGCTTGCAGTAAAGTGACCAGCTCAAACAGAACTTGCTACACAATTTCTCTTCTACTCAGCAGTAACCTTAGCTCCTACTCTGTTTTTTATAATCTGTTGAATGATCCACCAACTGTAACATGTATTTTCTTACAAAATGATAAGTTACTTTTAATATATCTTTCCTCATATAATTTATGTAAAATGTTAAACTTGACAAATTTTCTTTTGTAAAATTGTAAAATTGTTAAATTGTCTAAGTCTTTGTATGTCTTGGAGCTTTTCTCCCTGGGCCACCGCTGAAAACAGACAAGTTGTTCAGTCGGACTTTCCTGGTAAACAAATGTAAAATAAAATAAAATAAATAAATAAATAAAATAAGTACACTAGTCTGCAGAAGTGTGCATATTGGAATGGGCCACAAACATGAATGTTAGGAATGAAGAAAGAAGATGAGGACATGTGATACATAAATGGTAATGTACAACACATAAGGACATGCCAATATACATACACTCCAAAGACAAGTCAGTAGCATAACATACGTACACAGCACAGTACATACTGCTGTTTACACCTCCTGTGTAAGTATTTTATTGATTTCATCATTCATACAGTATATTTTACGTGATTGCCACACAGGGTCACATATCAATGGAGATGATTGGTTGTGACATGATCATTAGAGAGGACTTTTAGCAAGGACAGTATATATAATAGGGGTATGCGCATATTGTAAAGGTGTGCAAAATGATTTGCTTGAATATGATTGAAATATCAGCACAGATCTCAACCTATCAGGGACACATAGTGACAGACCCATGGACAACATTAGACAGAAGCAGCAACAATCCTGGACAATTTTAAAATATGCCACCATTAATCTGTGACACTGACATAAAATATGCGATTGTAAGGTATTATACATGCTATGCAGGAACAAACTTATACAACTGTCAGTAATTTATAAGGGGAATTCAACTCACCTTCCTCAAAAATGACCACTTTTGGGAGTGTTAAGAGGGACAGTGTTATACCTGTAGTTTAAATTAGGGACAATCCTGGCCAGTTGAGAGGTTTGTATGACACATAAGCCACAATCCACACCTTCAAGAGTGTAACCCCTGCCATCAGTGTTGTCAATGAGCTGTGTATTTACTGGGTGCATCACTGAAAAACTTATCACACATGCATCTTGTAGAACGCCTTGAAGGGAAGTCTGCACTGTCAACTCCTAATGGTTATGCATCACAAAGAATACTTAAGTATGGCTGTCAAAATGTGTGGGAACTCACTGTGCCAAAAGGGTACACTTGAATAAAGCATCCCTTAGATGACATAGATATCAGCCATATGTGGCACACATGTATATCTATATGTGACTGTATAAAACTGCTACTGTTTAACTCTTATGTAACTATCCACATGTGGAGCTTTTCTCCACTGGCCTCCACTGAAAATGGACCTGTGTCCAGTTGGACTATCCTGGTTAACAAATGTAAAATAAATAAAAATAAATAAATATGGATAACACACTTAGAAAAAACACTCTAGTATGACTGGATTCCCTACACACAGCTGTGTATTGCATGCACCTGACACATGTAGTAGCAATGGATATTGTCTGCAGCATCTGTGAGTGATGTGTGAATTCAGAAGTGGTCTGCCACAATGAATGGTACAGCACTATGTGAGACTCATGGCAATGCATCAGTTATGGTCATGTGAGCAGAAACTCCAGCACTGCAAAGTCTAACTTCAATGAGTGTGGAAGCTGTCACTGTGCTATTGTTCATATAACAAACAATACATGGAGCACACTTTCTATCAGCACATGTCAGACCAAAGACATGCCACATGATCACTGTCACCCTGACATTGCCATGGAAAATTTCATACAACCATGAAATCCTGACATGCAAGCAGGCATATGTGTTCATGCAAACTATCATTTGGTAATACTGACTTGATGTACTTTTACATCTGTGATGCTTTACAGTCGCACTATAGCTGTACCTAGGATACAATTGAACTTCATAGGTTTATAGGTGCATAGGAGAGTATGAGGCTAAAGTCCCAAGATCCCATAAAAGCTTAACCATATTTAACATGACTTACACAATTTTCAATCACTATGTAAACAATGTTCACACAGGTATGTGCCTATGCTATGTTATGTAATATCAACTGCCTCTATCCATGAGGGACATGTGCATAACGCCTGGAGTACAATCATGATTAAGCATCCATTGAGCTATTTTGCACTTGAAGAGGGTCAGGAAAGGCCTTTGCTTAATGTGAATGATAAGCATTTTCCAGAGAACAGGTAGTATCTGAGAGATTTATCTATCTCTCCAACATGATTTATTATGTCACAGGCTAGGTTAACATCCTTGGAATGGTTGACCCTTGTGCAGCTTGGATTAATATGTGACATTGCCATGAAGGACTGATTGTAGGGTGCCCTGTAGGCCAGACACAGATCGACCCTTAGTAGTCTGTTGTAGAAATAATACAGTGATAAGGCTTTAAATCTTTCTACATATGATGTCTTGTTTACAATATGTATCTTCATTATGCAAAAACTCTAGGGTTGCTCCAGCTGTTGCAGATGTGTGGTTAGGAACATGCAAAAGGGTGCATTGTACTCAATTATTGGTGTGATGAGGGCTGAGTACAATGGCATTATAATGTCATTTAATGTAGATGGTATGCCCATACTTATGAGTTGTTCCACATACAAGGGATTTGCCACTACTGTGGACACATGGTGGTCAACATTCTGATTACCGTGTAACTGAATAACATATTACATGCCACTGGATGTACTCATAGAGGTGTGCTGTCTATGTTGTAATTAGCTTGGGTATTTGCTTTTCAAAAGGGAATAATTATGCTTTTTCGTTCATGTAGTGTGTTTTCATGGCTCTGGCACAAATCATGTTTGTGCATTAACAGTTTTTGCAGTATATCAGTAGTATTTGTGGATTCAGTGACTGTCCAGATTTTGCAGTCATCCACAAAGTTGGTAAGACAAAAGGCTGTCTAAGTTTGTCTTGACTTCTGGGAAGTAAATGCTGAAAAGGAAAGGGCATAGTACAGAATCCTGTAACTAGCCTCTTGCTAGTGGTGAATTCATACACTTTGGCAGTACGTGTCCTGTCAGTGATCCATTTAGTTACCCACCTGGTGATGTATGTGTTTATGGTCAGTTGAGACAGTTTATCTGTAATACCTGAGTGTGGTTTTGTGTCAAATACCTTGGCTAGGTCTAGTTAGGCAGGATGCATAGTCTTTCCCTCACCCATGCCCTTGGTGACCTACTTGAAGAAGTCAAACAGATTTAGCAGTCATTATATAAACTTAAGAAATCAAAAATTGGTTGGCTACGCAGTCAGGAGATTACCTGTGTCCTTTTTGATAAGGATTATGATGATTCCTTTGATTGCCTTACAGGCAAGGTGAGTCAGGCTTATAGGTCTATAATTACCTGAGTCAGGTGATTGTCCCCCTTGTTCAGTTGGATGACTGTTGCTGTACACCCTTCTACCAGATCACTGCCTGTCTGGAGGCTGTGGTTACTTAGGGACCCAAATGTGTCTGCTAGGTCAGGTTGCAAGTTATTGAAAAAGCAACCTGGGATGTTGTCAGGGCCCATTGATGTTGTGTTGTAGCCTGAGAGAACACACAGATGAGCTACTCTCATGAGAAAATAATCTGAGTAATGTTTGGATGTATGCTTTGGGTGGTGTCCAGTGTGGACAGGAGGGTGAAGTTTGATCCATAACTGTCAGCTAGCAGGTTGTCTATTTCTTACAGTTGAGTATGTGTAGTGACATCCACGGACAGCTCTGTGCTTAGTTGTGTATTCCCATATCATTTTGTACTTACTTAAAACATTATTTATATCAACATCTTCAAATACAACCTTAGGTATGCATCACATGCCACACAGCTGAAGTCTTCACACAGTCATACAGCTCTATCTATGTTACATAATTACACCAATTGCACATTGTATGCATATGTCTTTCACTGGAAATCTGTGTGTGAGTGCCCTGATGCCATAGGTGGACACATAACAAGTGAGATGAATGTGGGTTCATGCAGAAAAGTTACTGACACAAATGTTGTCAGTCACACAATGCTCCTGGGGACCACATCAATAATCCTTGTGAATAGCAACACAATTGTGCATGCAATGAATTCACAAAGGTTGCAATTGAATCTGGACTACTTAAATATGTGTGTAGCATTACAACATGTAGATGAAACAAGACATTTGTGCCCATGTAACCAGTACAATGTTATAGTGATGTATCTCACAGAGCATTTAATGGCAGTAGATTTACAGATGCACACCTGTGCCATACTGGAAGTGCCACTGACTGTGATGATTGAATGACAGTTGGCTAGAATGTTGGTATACTCTACTACAAAACACATGCCTTAGTAAGGAAACAACATACACAGCATCATCCCATCTCAACAGTTCTCAGGAGGCATATTATTAAAGCTGTTATGTAAGGAACATGTAATCAAATGGCTGCAGCAGACATCAATACATTATCTAAAATCACAGGTTGGAATACACTGTTGTAGGGCTACTGTGCATCCACACCTGTACAAAGCACATGTAGATGACAGCAACATTGACATGTGCAGTGTTCATAGGGTCATAGGACATTAATAGGCTAAGGGTCAACATCACATAAAATTCTAGCCATTATTATAGCATTCAAACAAAACTGCAATAACTATAGGATGGAAAATAGTAAGGGTATGTGTGCATGTGTTTGATTTTATTACATATTGCCTCTGTCCATACGTGACATGTGGAACAGACCATAAGAGAATTAGCAACCACAAATCCAGTGGTCTGGAGATGGCTTGCAGAGGGTCATGGTAGAACTCTGCTTCACGATGTGTGTATGCATCTTTGAGATGATGACATCCTTCAGTCTTCTGACAAAAACATCTTATGTAGCCAGAGAGAAAAAGGAGATGTTTGATTCATGGGGATATGTTAAAGGATTTTCTAAGTGTGAGTCAAATGAAAGATTCAAAAGATCATATAATAACCATAACATACCACCAACCACACATACAGCAGTTGACTGAGGTCATATTTGAACATTAAACCTGTGTAGGTATAGAATCTGCATTCCATGAAATGTAAGGCTAGCACAACCACATATGTCTGACTTTAACAGTGTCATGGTGCACTTTACAGAGGATGATAGCTGTACTGTATGCTGAGAAGAAGATGTTTGGAAGAGTGTCTGACACAGATGTGGAGTCACATTGTGGTGTAAAATTGTCTCCAAAATGTTATTTGGATAAAAGTACACTCAAGTTGACTGCTGTAAATTAGAATCCCTATTTATCTAATTACAGAAGTTGGAAACCACAGTACTTAGCATCAACACCACAGCACAAGTTCAACTTAAATAGTGTCAAACTGCACTTTACAGACAATGACATCATCAGTGTGTTTTGAGAAGAAGACAGTAGGACGAGTGTCTCACAAACCACTCTAAAATGGTGTCCACGATGACTGCTAATTGAACACAAACACACAAATTGACAGCAATGAGATTAGAACCCCTGCCTACCTATCTAAAGACCATAGTACTTCATCCAAGCAACACAGCACAAGTCTGATTTTCATAGTATCAGACGGCACTTTATAGCACACAACATCATCAGTATATGTTGAGAAGATGCTAGGAGGAGTATCTCACATGCTCCAAACTTGTGCCCATAGTGACAGAACACAAACACACATATGCTGACTGCAGTGAGATTAGAACCCCCACCAGCCTATTTACAAGTCACAGTATTTAATAAAAACATCACAGCACAAGTCTGCTTTTATACTGTCAGACAATGCTTTATAAATTATGACATTAGCAGTGTCTGGTGAGAAGAAGATATTAGTAGCAGTGTCTCACATGCTGTTCTAAAATGGTCTCCAGAATGTGAACTAACAGAAGGCTAGCACAAACACACACACAAGTTGACTACAGTGAGACTAGAATCCTTACCTACCTAGTTATAGAACACTGTACTTTACGCAAATGCCACTGCACAAGTCTGGCTTTTTTCATGTCAGGCAACACTTCGTAGCTGATGATATCAGAAGTGTATGTTTGATAGAAGATGTTGGGAGGCCTGTATGGCACGGCTGTGTAGGCATGTATGACTGTAAATGTTTTATCCTCTGCGGGACTGGATTGATGACAGTAACATTTGGTTCTGACTATGAACATGCACACAAACCAATTGACTGCAGTGAGATTAGAACCCTTACCTAACTAGTTACACAAGCGAGAAAGCACATTACTTAACACAAGTACCACAGTACAAATCTGACTTTTATATTGTTGCAGAACACTTTATAGAGGATGACATAATCATTGTATGTTTGGGGGAAGATGTTGGAAAGCCTGTATGAAATGGCTGTGTGCAGGTATTATGACTGCAAAAAGTTTTCTTTTCCATAGGAATGGACTGCTGATAGTAGGATACAGACTAATGTTCTGATTATGAAAACACACATATACCACTTGACTGTAGTAAGATCAGAACCCCTACCTAACTAGTTATACAAGGTAGAGAATGCAGTACTTATTGAAAGTGCCATGGCATAAGTCTGACTTTTAAACTGTTGCTGGACACTTTATGGTGGATGACATCATCATTGTATGTTTTGGAGAAGATGTTGGGAGGCCTGTATGAAATGGCTGTGAAGGCATATACGATTGTAAACAGTTTTTTTCTTCATGACAACTTGATTGCTGACAGTAGGATTAAGACTCATGCTCTTCTAACTATGCACAGACACACTTACACATACATACAGACATGTACACCATGTGGCTGTTGTGGTAAGTTAATCCCCATCTAACTATTTTGTTCCCATCTGCAGAACACAGTAGTTAATATTTGTGCCATCCACAAAGCATGCTTTTTCCTTGTCATAGTGGTCTTTATAGATGATGACATCATCATCATCATCATCATCATTGCATATTATAGGTAACAAATCGTGTTATGAGAGTAGTGTGCAAAGTGTAGACTTTGGGTTTTCTCTTTTGGCTCCCATGTGTAGATATACTTTAAAAGACAGCTTCTCACTCTAGATGCAATAAGCTGTCAGGAATGCATGTTGCAGAACTGAGACATATGCACCTGTTTCTCAACATGTTGTGTACATTGCACACTTACAGTCACACACACACACACGAACACACACACACCCACACACACACACACACACACACACACACACACACACACATTTTGTGATCAGCATGGATGCAACTGTGGATGTGGATGTGTTTATATTTTTGGTGAATTGATGTCCACATTAAGACATTTACAAGACAATGTGAATGTCTATTGTCAGTATAAAGCTTTAGATGATGTAACATTGCAGTTGTACTATTTATTTGTATAGTATAGTTGACATTTTTGAACTATTACTGACATATCCATTTTCAAGTGCATAGGTGCAAGGCACACATGAGTCTGAATAAATATGTGTTTAGTCACTAACAAGCCCCTTCCCTTTGGTTGTGTTTTTACATGAATTTAATGTGATGAAGACTAACTGGCCATTAAACATAGCAATACATGTCAATCAGCTCTTTCTATAGCGGACCACTGAGCAACTGATTTCCGAGACTGATGTCAAGGTGTTTGCGCATGTGAAATTCACATTTAATGAATACAACATGAACTTAAGAATTACTTATGCATATATGCTAGGGTAGAACTATTTGACAGATACTATGGTGTTCAAACTGTAGTTTATATTGGAAATGGTGTGTTATAACTTTTATAACATTAAGGAATGTTGCTACTGCCTTCGCTGTTTGTGCGGAATTAAGCAATGAGCAAACGTGGTTCTCTATTTACATGGAAAATAGTAATATTTCTATTGGTTCACCTTCCTTTGTGCAAAGACGCTAAGTGGTAAGGCATGACCATCAGCACCGAGTGTTAGAAATACACTTGCTGTCTAGCTTTTCCTGTGGCAGCAGGTATAAGAGCACTGAACTCATATTTTAGTACAAATGACACAGGCTTTGAAACCATCTCAATCTAATTTTTTACAAATGTTGTCAATATGGCATTACATAAGTAAATGCGATAATTTCTGCTTATGTGAGAGGTAATGACTACAGTGAAGTATTGTATACAAATGAACATCAGTTAACTGATTTAAGGCAACAGTACACATATGGATTTGCATTATTATACATTCAGCAGTCTAAATAAATGCTAGAGTAAATGTTTCATAATACTGCCTTTAATTTGATGTACCTGTGAGTTCCTTTAGTGCAGTGAGTTTGAGCAGCATTGCATGGATGTAACTGCACTATGGCATAGGACATGAAGAGCCATTCATCATATCTCGACACTGGTGTATGATGCCAAACTCCATGCAAATGCAGAGAACAAGAAGTGAAGGGATTTATTAGGGGGCATTTCTGCAATGTTTGTGGTGTGGTGTATGATCTACTTTTTGACCAGATTAAAGATGTTAAAATGGGGTAGGTAGGAAAGTGGTGAAATGGGGAGCAAGCAGGGGGAAGAGCAAAAGGAAGAAATATAGGAATTTGCAGAAGGGAATTAGGAAATAACCATAGCTATACACTTCAACAGTTTAATATGAACATGTGTATAAAATTGGATGAATTTGGACTGTCACAACAACACAGATGGGTGACAACAATGCAATCATGTTGCATAGTCAATTGGATCAAATCAAGTGTGTCTAGTAGACATGTGTGAGTGGAGACCTATGTATGGGATGAACGTTTTTTGTGAGACAGGTGCCCATTTTTTTATTTTATTTCAGAAAGAGAAGAATGTTGGGTAAGTAGGGTAGGTGAGGAAGTGGGTGCAAATAAACAGGACAAATAAGACAGAGACAGGGATGGTGAGGGACACAAAAGTTTGGGTGACATGATTGGGGATGGGGAGTTGACATTGGAGGCCCATGTCCATCAAGCATGAGGACAATGCAAATCTAGTCCTCACCCTCAGAACTGTCATCACTGTCCACTTTCTCAGGTTGCTGTTGGAGTACTTAACATTTTTGTTTTCACAGCATTCCAATGAGCATCTTCTCCATATGGCTGTGGCGTGCACCAGTGGTACCTCCCACAACCTCATGCACCATGCCTGGCAGCTCCTGTTGGGTGATGAAATCACAACCTCCACTAATACTCCTGAAGGATACCACTGCACCAGCTGCCAGGGTAATGCTACCTGATGTTGAGGACCCTGGTACTACAGGAGCTCCAGAGACAGTACTACCAGGTTGCATCTCAGATGTGCTGTGCATTGCTGCGGAAGCCATTGGAGGAGTGGCAGGCTGAGCCAAATTGGTTTGCCTACCTCCCTGTGATAGAAATAATTTTGTCAGTTGTGAGAACATTATGATATCAGAACAATGTGGTCGTACATATAAAATTAAAAAAGAGATAAGTGGAGGGGTAAGAGAAAAAAAAAGAAAAAGACAATTAGAACCATCATATGTCTCATTCAATAAATTACTACAATACAAATAGATTTTTACTTTTATGTTAAGTATACTTTTTAAAAATAAAAATAGGACTGAGAAATGTTCAAAATAATTCTTGCAATATATGTGCATCACACACATGCTTTAAAAATAATACAGATTAGTTAACAACATGTCTTTTATGCTAGTTTTGTTGCCTACAGCTGGGGCACTTTACAAGGAGTTCAATGAATGTTCTGGATTCCTCGACATCCCATCTTTGAGCCCTAAATTGGGCATCTTCCATCCTAGCTGCTGTCATATCTACACAGGTCATCCAGCAACAGTTAAAGTGTTTTCCCATCAATTCTTAATATTGCATTTTATGGCTAGTACATAAACCCGCACAACCATGCCAATGCATATGTGTGATGTTAAGCAGAGAGCAACACTGCCAAACAGAGATGAAGGCAGTTTTTGAAATAAGAAGAGTAATGTGACAGCTGGCATTAATTTATTGATTGTCTGTGCTATATCTTTTAGATGACTTAACTTTTCAGGCATGTTCATAGGTTCATAGGTAGGTACTAGGCTGTTGACCCAAGGGCCTAAGTAAGCCTAGCCAACAAGGTTCCCTGGCTTATGCCACCCAAGAAAGTTATTTTTCTGTGCCCATGTTGAACAGAGCCATAGAAGTGATCCCCGGGGTGTATTTCCTATTTCCCATCCACACCTCAAGATTTTTCTTGAAGAGTGCTAATGAGGAACTTTGCTTGACATAGATGGGTAGCTTGTTTCAGAGTATGGGAAGTCTCTGGGACAGGAATCTATCCCTCCAGCATGTCCTGTTTATTGTGGTGACAAGGTTTAGGTCCCTAGAGCGTGTATCTCAGAGGGATTGAGATTTCTTTAGGTGTAGCATGTCCAACAGCTCTGGGTTTGACATAGCTTTATATGTTAGGCAGAGATCACCTCAGAGTAAGCAATATGCTACGGAGTAAAGCTGGAGATTTTTTGAGATGGTCAGTGTAGGGCATCTGTTTGAGGCCAATAATCCTCTTTGTGAGGTACTTCTGTGGCCTTTCCAGCTGGTGCAGATGTCTTGTGAGGCACATTCCAAAAGGGGCGTTGTACTCTTTAATGGGTCTAATGAGTGTCGAGTAGAGGGGAACAATGACCTCTTTTTTCCTGGATGAGAATTGTGATGAGGTGTGGCACGTAGAAGAATTTCCTGACTACTGTGGCGATGTGATTATCAAAGGAGAGACTACTGTCTACCTGGGTCCCAAGGTCTCTTATCACACATTCGGCATTAAGTAGTCTGCTGCCTGTGTGGTAGTTTATGGGTACAGAGTTTTTACCAAAGGGGATGACAATGCACTTTTTGGCATCGAGCTTGAGGCCATGGCTCTGACACCAGGCATCTGTCTCATTGAGGCCCTTCTGTAAGATCTCCATATCATTTGGGGACTCAACTATGGCTTCTAGTTTGCAGTCATCTGTGACCTTCGTTAGCTAAAGGCCTTCTGTGTTAGCCTGTACTTCAGAGAAGTAGATACCAAACAGGAGAGGTCCCAGGACTGAACCCAGTGGTACTCCACTTGTCACTGGTTTGAAGTCAGATTTGTAGTCTGCAACTTTTACAGTGTGGATTCTGTCAGTGAGCCAGTTAGGAACCCATCTTGTGACGTAGGGATTTATTCCTAGTTTAGTGAGTTTAGCTATAATTCCAGAATGGGAGATGGTGTTGAAAGCCTTGGTGTGGTAGGCTGTGTGAACCACCTTACCCTCGTCTACGGCTTTGATGACTGCCTCAAAGAAGTTGATCAGGTTCAGGAGGCATGATCTGCCTTTCACAAACCCGAACTGGGTGGGGTCCAGAGTTTGGAGGTTACCAATATCTTTGTTTATGAGTTCCATGATGATACCTTCCATGGCTTTACAGACCAGGCTTGTCAGGCTAATAGGGTGGCAGTTCCCAGGATCAGTGGTGGCTCCCCCTTTGTGGAGTGGGATAACTGTTGCTGTGCACCATTCAGTGGGCACAAAGCCTGATGCTTAGGTGGGGTGCCAGTTTGTTTTGAAGTTCATGTAAAACGCAGCCTGGGATGTTGTCCTGTCCCATGGATGATGTGTTTTTGGCTTTAGAGAGTGCAGCTTTTACCTGCGTAGTTGTAATTACAGGGACTCTGCATTCTTCCTGTATAGATATGGGCCCTTTAGGAGGTGAGGGGGGTAAAGTTAGTACTGAACATATCTGCCAGGATGCTGGCAATATCAGTTGGTTCTGTAATTTTCGTGCTGATGTGCTGTAACTCAGAGCAGATCTGGGTGTTGCCATTGTGATTCTTGACATAGCTATAGAATGCTTTGTGGTTGTCCCTAGAATCAGTGGTGATTTTGTTTTCATAGCTAGCTTTGGAGGCTCTTATAAGGGATCTCAGCTTCTTACTGAGGTTGACTAGGGAGCTCCTCCACTCATGGGATTTTACTCTCTTTTGCAACAGTTTCTTCCTTCTGTTGTAGAGTTTGTTTATGGCAGGAGACCACCAGAGTGGCTTCCTTTTTTGGAGGATAGTGTCTTGGTTCTGTTTGGGATAGCACGATCCATGCACTCATGTAAGTGCTTATAGAGTGCATTTGTGTAGGATTCAGCAGTCGTAACTGTATTGTCTATCTGCATGGGTGTAATGAAGTTCGGCACTTCTGTCTTAGAAGCATGAAGTTGGCTTTGGAGAAATTTTTTACCATGGTTTCCTTAATGAGGGGTGGGAGCGGGATGTGGATATCTAGGGTGATTAGCTTATGGTCAGATCTGACCAATGAGGAGTTGACTTCAGGTGTGGAACACCGGTCACTCATGTTGATAATGACAATGTCTAGGATATTGTTGTTCCTGGTGGGGGTGTGGATAAGTTGATCCTTGGCATTGGAATTTATGAATTCCAGAAAGCATTGAGTGAAGGAGTCGGTACATGAGTAGTTTCCCAGTTAATGGTGGGGTAGTTGAAATTGCCATTATTAGGGTGTTTGGTTGAACCCTAATATTTTCCAGTATATCAAGAAAAGAGGAGTGGGAATCCTGGGGCATGGTGGGGGATCTGTAGCAAGCTTCAATTTGGATTGCAGTTTTGCCCAGAGCTAGTTGCAGTTGGATAACCTCAGATGCATTATGCTGAGCAACTAGCCTGGAGGTGTGGATATCCTTAATGAATATGGACACACCTCCGCCTTTTGTGTTCCGGTCCAGGTTAGATGGCCGAAAAGTGTGGTATGAGTTATAGCCAGATAATGCAGGGGTGCTCTCTGGAGCCTTGAACCAGGTCTCAGTAACTGCACAGATATCGATGTTCTCCATTTTAAGGAGTGCCTCGAGGGAGTGCATTTTGAGATTTAGACTTCTAGCATTCAGTAGCATTACCCTCAGTTTTTGCTTGCCTGTTCCTGTTATGGTAGTGAATTTGTCATTTGAACCTTGCCTAAAAAGGGCACTATAGGGGCGGCAAGAGCCTTAGCCAGTATCTCGTAATCCCAGGGGTGACAGGTGCAGGCCATCTCTGGCAAAACATCATGGTCTGTGGACCATGTCATCCCAGGCAGACAGATACTGGATCCCCTTAGAATGACACGAGAAGCTTAGCCAATTGCTGAAGTCAATCATTTTATCCCTGTAATGCTGTATCATTCTGGGCGATGGCAGGATGCTATTCAGGACTAGGGTCATACCTGCCTGGGCTACAAGATCAGAGAGCTCTTCCATGTCTCTTTTCATGTAGTCTAGGGAGGTACGTCTCAGGTCATTCACACCAACATGGACAATGACAGAGTCATATTTGTACTTGTTATGGAATGACTTGAGTGTGTGGGTTATGTGGCAGATCCTGGCACCCGGCAGGCAGCTGACAGTAACCTTCTCCTTGTTTAGCCTGGTTCATAGGTTCATAGGTAGGTACTAGGCTATTGGCCCAAGGGCCTACATAAGCCTAGCCAGCAAGGTTCCATAGCTTACACCACCCAAGAAAGTTATTTTCCTGTGCCCCTGTCCAGCAGAGACACAGAAGTGATCCCCAGGGTGTATTTCCTATTTCCCATCCACTCATCAAGATTTTTCTTGAAGAGTGCTAATGAAGAACTTTGCTTGACATAGATGGGTAGCTTGTTCCAGAATATAGGACGTCTCTGGGACAGGAATCTATCCCTCCAGCATGTCCTGTTTATTGTGGTGACAAAGTTTAGGTCCATAGAGCGTGTAGCTTGGAGGGATTGGGATTTCTTTAGGTGTAGCATGTCCAACAGCTCTGGTTTTGACATAGCTTTATATGTTAGGCAGAGATCACCTCATAGTAGGTGATATGCTACGGAGTAAAGCTGGTGAGTGGGACATCAGTGTGCCTGATTATAGTGTCACCTATGACTAGTGTGCTGGGTACATTGTTTTGCCTTATGGGTTGTTGTTGAGTGGCACAGTGAGTCTGTGGGCTATGTGTCATTTGGGTTGTGTTGGGGGGTGGAGGTTGCTTGTGTTTTTGCTTTGGAGGTCTCTGTTGCTTGAGCAGATTATTATTGAGAGCCTCCGCAAATGTTTTTTTGTTTCTATGTGTGGATTTTGGTGGTGTAGGTTTAGTGGGACTATGTGATGAGTGTGGTCTGGTGCAAGTATGTACTTTCTCCTCTTGACTGTCAAGTTCATTCTTGGTTGGAGAGAGCTTTACCTCCAGTTTGGCTAGATAAGTGCATCTCTCACAGGTTGTAGTGTTGGGTGGTAGGAGGAGAGGGTTGTCTGTGTACATGAGACAATTGCTACATTGCCCGAAGATGCCCAGTTTCATCAGATAGACAGCTAAGAAAACTGGGTGCTGACCCTTGGACATGCCTGAATAAAAAACTATTTTCCTATAGACAAGTGAGGAAAGTGAGTACAAAAGCTGTTTTCTCTAAGCAAGTGAGGAAAGTAAGTACAAAAACTGTTTTCCTTTAGGTAATGAGGAAGGTTGAGTGCTGTAGTAATTTGCAGCTTATTTAGTGCTTACAACAAATTCTGAACAAGTGCTGAGCACGAATAAGCAAATTCAAGTGCTAAAACTAAGAATCTGTATCTGAACTAGACTAGTTACAGGAAAGAAACAAGTGCAAATGCAGGCTTTTAAATCAGAAAGTTGAGAGAGATGGAAAAATTTCCCAAAGGGCCAATAACTACAATTTCTGGGCCAGAAACCACTGCTTATGTGGTAGATAGGTTATCTAGTGCTTACTACTCCCACTGATAAGCTAGCAGGCTTCCCTCCAACACAGAAAGGCTTGGGGGCCTCAGGAGCTTACAAACAGTCCTGGATACAGCAAATCTGTATCTGGACTAGACTAGTAACAGGAAGGGGGGCAACAAGTGCAAATGCAGGCTTTTAAATCAGGAAGTTGAGAGAGATGGAAAAACTGCCCAAATGGCCAATAACTACAACATCTGGGCCAGAAACCACTCATTATATGGTAGATAGGTTACCTAGTGCTTACCACTCCAACTGATAAGCTAGCAGGTTTCCTTCCAACACAGACAGGCTTGGGGGGGGGGGGGCTCAGAAGCATACAAACAGTCCTGGATATAGCAAATCTGTATCTGTACTAGACTAGTTACAGGAAAGGCAGGAAACAAGCATAATTTATTTTTTTGTTACAGATAAGCAGAACACAGGGAAATTCTAGCAAAGTTTTTTTGTAAAGGAGAGGGTGAGAGGAGAATTAGAAGATAATTCAAGGTTAGGAAACTAAGTGGGTTGGCCTTCTCAAATGCTCTCTCTGTATTAGGTAGAATGAGCTAATGACACTAGGCTGGGAGGAGTGTCCAAGATCAAATTTTCAGTAGGGGTGGGCAACTGCAAAGCCGCAAAGTGTAACAGCAACACACTAACAGGGAGGGAGTGTGGATAACAATACTACAGCTACTAGACTACACTCTTTTAGACAGTAAACACTACAGAAATGTTTATCACAGCAGAAGAACAGCAGTGAAAAATGAAAAGTTTTTAAACAGATAAAGGAGCAAGGAGACTCTACAGAATGCTTTTAACTGCAAATAAATCAGTTATATGATACGCTCCTTGACAGGAAATCAAAACAAACAAACAGGTGCTTAACAAGTATAGAAAATTTCCCGTTAATACCTTTCACACAGTAAAACTAGCTAAAAAGCTTTACAAATAATATGACAGTAAAAAAACTTATTTATCAGGCCCTGTAAGGCAGACAATTTTAGTTTAACCGTGCAGATTAGTTAAAGGAGTACAGCACCCACAGACTCAAAAAACATGTTTAAAACATCATGGCATGATGTTGTTTCCTACACTTTAACAGCACTCTGGGATTATTTACAGGATTTAAAACATTTTTATATGTAATTCCAGACTCTGACCACCCGGAGGCTGGCATATTGACGTGGTTTGGATAAATCAGGTTGCCATCCAGTATCCCGGAAATCATTGTTTGGCTCAAAAATGTTACATCATGCAGGCCTCCGTTTGCCTAAAGTTCTTGTCATTTCATAGATGTTGCATGCGTACAAAGTACTGAGTAAAATAGAACAGTGTAAGTAACATTCCCTGCTGCTGGATGGCTACTTAAAACAGAAACAGTGCCACAGAACACACTCAAAGTGCTGTTTACTGCTGCCTTATTTTCTAATTTAGTTTAAATGGCACTAATTTGTGAGACAATGAATTCCAGTCCATTTACTTCTCCCCTCCCATATAACACTTAGCTTCCCTAGCTGTCAAAGTCCTGAGGGTAATTTGACCTGGTAATTCCATTGTTTGGCAGATCTCAGCAGGGTGCTTGACTCATGTAATTTAATCTTTGCCCTAGCATTTCCTTTGTTAGAGGGGACATTTTTTTGCTGCACTATAGCCATGGCCTTACTTGACTGCAATCACATCCAGTAAGGTCTTGCACCAAGGAGCTAAAGAATAAAACATTTATACTATTAGCCAGTTTAGATCTTTATTAATTTAAGTGTTAAGGTATCACTTCATGCTTCCACCTTGTTAAAAATTGAGATTTACACGTGCAAAGTGTGTTGGTATGCAGTGTTTGCCTTCATACGTTTTTACTCCACTGGTTGGTTTGCAAAAAAAACTTTTGCAGTGTCCCTGGATTTGTCTTTGTACATACAAGCCACATTGCTATATTTCCCCCTTCCTTTTTCTTGTATCCAGAAGTCACTTATAACAAAGTAAATTTTTTATTGACTTTTTTTTTTAAATAAAGGACATCAAGGTTAACTTACCTTGAATCAGATAATGGATGCCACTGCAAAGAATCACTATTGAAATATTTGTGCATGGACAAAATCCCTTACTAAATCTATTTGCCAGCCTCCAGTTCGATTGGTGCTATGGCTTTAATATACTGGTGTGTTTGCTCATGCCTTGCAAATATCTCCACCATTACATACCAGTTTTGCAGTGTAGTAACCACCCGACATGCCCATACACCTTTAGTCATCAATATGCAGCTACTCCTGTTCATGTGAGTATGTGAATTCATTTTCAGACTTAAGGTGTGGAAGCTGCACTGAATAATTCTAGGTGCTTGTTCAGGTTTCACATGGTGTTTGCTTAGAGCTACTCTCATATTAAGCCACTATGAATATGTTGCACTGCCACCTCTGATACCAGGGTAATGTTTTAATCATTCTATTCCCGCACTGCACACTAGCAGTATCTGGTGCAAATACAACAGAGAAGTATACAAGCAATACACCACCTAAGCATCATTTGCCATGCAGAATGTACAAGTATGCATACCAAATTTCTGTGTTTCCAAACATCGGTGTTACTACACTACTACTGAATAAAATGAACAGCACTCAGGCTGGGGGAAGGACAAGGGAGCCATGACATCACAGAATGGGTGGGTCTTATTATTTTAGTTAGAATCAGATGACGGCTGGGGTGATGTCACTCTGGGGGAGGGAAGTAATTTAAAAAAAAAAAAAAAAAAAAGTACCTGCACTGCCTGGCCTCGATGATGTCAGTAATTGGGTGACTCCAGCAAGCTTTATTCAAATGTGAGAGAATCATTTTGAAAGTGAAACCATCACAGTATGAGAAGGTAGGCTTCTGTTACAGAAGTAAGGGGAATTATAAAAATTGTAAATGCTTTATTGTTGTTGCTTTACAGAGGACAATGTAAATAGGGAGGAAAAGGGCCGTGAAGTTGAGGAATACATTAGAGAAACCTGTTGTACCCCTTTAATAGCAATAAAATACAGTAAAAAGTATGCAGCAGGCAATAAAAAGTACTATATATAAATTGCTAGAAGAAATAACTAGTAAAAATAAGCAAAAACAAAAAAAAACAGAATATTTTTTGTTATATATATCAAATCAGGGTTGTAGTCAATGCCCCTCCCCCACTCGGGTCAGTGTGTATAGAGAGAAATCCTCTGAAAGTTAGGGCTTAAATACCAGAAGATACAACCTTAAACAACTTTTTTAAAAAAAAGCTCAAAAGAACCAATGAGTGCTTACTCCAAGCCGTAGACCATCCAACATCCACCAGCCATCAGCCAATAAACACAATCCTGCCACAAAGGTAAAGAAAGGCTTCTGCTAATTCAAGAAGGCCTGGTCATGTGCTCAGAACAACCACTGCAAAAACAAACAAGCCCAGAGACAGCAAATCTGAACTGGGACAATACTACAGCTACTAGCCTACACTCTTTTAGACAGTAAATACTACAGAAATGTTTATCACAGCAGAAGAGCAACAGTGAGCCACAAAATCAACGTTTTTAAACAGATAAAGGAACAAGGAGACTCTACAGAATGCTTTTAACTGCAAACAAATCAGTTATATGATACACTCCTTGGCAGGAAATCAGAACAAACAAACAGGTGTTTAACAAGTTGAAAAATTTCCCGTTAATACCTTTCACACAGTGAAACTAGATAAAAAGCTTTACAAATAGTGTGACAGTAAAAACCTTATTTATCAGGCCCTGTAAGGCAAACAGTTTTAGTCTAACTGTGCTGATTAGTTAATGGCAGTAAAATACAGTAAAAGGTATGCAGCAGACAATAAAAAGTGTATATATAAATTGCTAGAAGAAATAAGTAGTAAAAATAGGAGTATTACAAGGTTTACAGGAGAGACCAGCTGGGGTAAGCGTTCCGATTGTAATAAAACTAAAAGAACTAGACAGCAAGTCATATAAGGTTAAAAAATTGCAGTTAGAAATCATGTACTTTGAAGAGTGTAAAAGAGAAGGTGTGGTGCCTAAAGGCTTACGGTCATGGCAGTACCCTTCAGGCTTAGAAGCTAACACACCATTTCACTCTGATTTAATCAAACTGTTCAATCAGCATGGTTTTGAATTGATGGAAACCATGTTTAAACATTACAAATTAACAGTAGAAAGCCTTGCATCTGAAATTGCAGTTTTAAACCAGGAGATAATGTCACATGTAGACTTTGCACGATATCAGTTTGAACATAAAAGAGTATTTTCCTCTATAGAAAAACAACTGGTGAAAAATAGTGATTTGAAAATGAAAAAACTAAGAAGGCATATTAATGATTATAAAAACGGCATGTCTTATCCAACTCCATCTCCTTCACAAGGTGAAAGGTTTTTGAATCACTACAATTCAAAAACAGGAGAAGATACTAGGGCTAGTGAAGAGAACCGAGGTCCTGAATTATCTCAGGTAGGCCCCCCACCTGGTAATCAAATGTTTAATTATTCGGAGGAAGAGCAAGGTGCAAGAAGTGAACAGTTTCCTGATAGGCATAATATGCCATATCATCAGGAATATGATGACTGTGAACATTGCCCTTTTTCAAACAAGGGCCAGGACCATCAACGGAGATACAATACCAGGGGGAACATGGCCAAGAAGGATGTGAGCAACTACAACAGGTAGTAAAGAAGCCAAGTATCCTTATGAATCCATGTGGTGATTACAAAATTTATAACTATTCTAGTTTTGAAATTAATGCCGAGCTATGTGATATTTTCAGTAAAGGTTAAACCTTGTTCCATCGGAGCAATTAAAGCTGGCAGAAACCCTGGTAGACCTTAAACTCTACATGCACAAGTTAAATCTTGCCCTACTGTTCGGTGGGGATGGTCAGCTAACTGATCAAATGAGAGTAGCAAGTACCTTTAACCCACCTATGCATCCATTATTAACATTATTTGAGCACATGTGTGAATTTGATATAAGAAATTTACACAGAAACTGTAAAGGGCAGAATAGAAATTTGTCTAACCAAGAGATGGAAGCTTTGAATGTATTGAAGTCCCTACCTGTCCGAGTAATGAAACTGGACAAAGGAGGAGGCCTGGTGATTATGGACAAAAGTGATTATAATAGCAGAATGGAATCCGTTTTAAATGCTGGAACATATGAAATATCTAGTATTAATGAAATGAATGTAGCTTACAAACGGATTAATTCTTTCATCAATGACCTGTTTATTGAAGGTATGGTTGATTTGAATGTTTTTAATTACTTATCAAACTTGAATCCCAGTATTCCCTCATTGTTTGGTAAACCCAAAATCCACAAAAACATGCACAACCCCCCAATGAGAGCTTTGGTCAACGCAAAATCATCCATTACATATGCATGTGCTAAATTTGTTGATTCCCTTTTGAAAACGTATGTAGTGATGAAAGAACAAATTTGTAAAGATTCTTTGGCCTTTTTAGCTTCTATTGAGAATTTTGGTTTTCATCAAGATGTGTTGTTTTTAACAGTTGATGTTGTTGACCTGTATTTCTCTATATCATATGAAATTGGGATTGACTGGGTTGTTGAAAGGTTGTTACATCATGGCGCTGAGCGAAAGGAGATTAGATTATTTCAAGAGTTAGTGGACATCATTTTAAAAAATAACTATGTAATGTTCAACAACAATATTTACAAACAAATAGTGGGAGTAGCCATGGGGTCACCTCGTGGAGGGAGCTACGCTAATCTAGTAATGGCTCAGTGGGAACACCAGACAATTTTTTGTGACAACAGGTTAATGGAGAAGGTAAAGCCATATACCAGATTTTTGGACGATGTTTTTATTATGTTCAAAGGTTCTGTGGATGATGCTAGAGTTCATACAGCGCTTGAATGACAGTACACCATTTCTGAATTTCACCTTTTCAGTTCATGAAAAGGTAATCACCTATTTAAATGTGGATTTAAAGAAAGAAGAGTGTGAGAATTGGTATGCAGCTAGGATTTACCGTAAGAGCACTTATTCGAACACTATGTTACATTACACTAGTTGCCATCCCCCACATCAGAAGAGATCTGTGCTTAAAGGCCAATTAGTTAGAGCGGCAAGAATAACAACTGATATGGTCAGCTTTTTGGATGAATATGAGATTTTAAAAAACACGTTCATCAGTCATGGTTATCCTGAATATTTAGTGAACTAATAAGTGAGGTACAAACTAAAAGAAGTACAGGTTTTTATCGACCTATCCTCACTGGTGAACAGAGAGTAAGTGTTGCACACGCTAGCTCTGTTGTTGAACCATCAATGTGTGTGCATGTAGAGCTAGGAGAAGTTGAACCATGCCCAATGGCTGCTAGTGCATGTAAGGAATTCAAAAGGAGCTTTATCACGGTGTATAATTTAGAAGCAAGTGATTTGAGAGATGGATCCTGGACAGAAATTGGAACTTACTGTATTTTGAGAAGGGACTAATTGAGAAGTTGGGAAATTGCCCGACTTTAATTTTTAAAAGAGGTAGGAATTTAAATAATTTTGTGGAGGCAGAAGTAAGTACCTCACACAGAATAATGGGTACTTACAAATGTGAATCATGTAACTACTGTAAATTCATTTCAACAGGATCAAATTTTTGTGTGGGCAAAATGAAATATCAGACGAGGGGTAGGTTTAACTGTAATTCCAAAGCAGTGATGTAGCTGGCCTCCTGCCAGCTATGCCCTGCGTTTTACATAGGGAAGACTGACAGGAGGCTGAGAGATAGGATAAATGAACATGTATGCAATATTAGAAAGAAAATAGTTTAAATGCACTGGCTAGGCATTATAATGAAAACCCCACCCACAGCTTTTTGTTTAGGGTAATAGATCAAGTCACCCCAGTATTAAAAGGAGGCCCCTACCAACTTCTATTAGAAAAGTGTGAATTAATATGGCAGTTAAGATTAAACTCTTCCACAGATCCAGGTTTGAATGAAATAACTTCACTGTCATGTATTTTAAAACTGAATCTTCTTTTGCGTTAAATTATAGTTTTTAAGTATTTGTAAATTGTCAATAGATACATTTCTTGACTATTTTTGCACATTTTGTATTTTATATGTATAGTATAATTAAATAGGTAACCCAGCCACTGTGGATGCACAAGCCAGTGCATTTCTTTGTGCCGGTCCCAAGCCTGGATAAATGGGGAGGGTTGCGTCAGGAAGGGCATCCGGCGTAAAACTTCACCAAATCATTTCATGCAATCACCAGTAAATATTTC
Organism: Protopterus annectens; assembly: GCF_019279795.1. Classification (NCBI taxonomy): domain Eukaryota; kingdom Metazoa; phylum Chordata; order Ceratodontiformes; family Protopteridae; genus Protopterus; species Protopterus annectens. The sequence goes on along the minus strand of NC_056725.1, from coordinate 1,091,505,157 downwards.
CATACCGGATTGGTCGAGGCCCGGGTTAACAACGACCGCCACCAGTACTGTTAGCCAACAGGGTGCTGGTGGAAATTGGGCTACTGTTGGCCGAAGGAGGAGAAGAGGCAGAAGGCATGGCCAAAGGCAGGAAGAGAGGAGAAAGGCTAGGACTGTGGTAGTGAGGGTCGGAACTTTGAATGTTGGCAGTATGGTATAGGGAGAGAGCTAGCTGATATGATGGACAGAAGGAAGGAGGATATATTGTGTGTGCAAAAGACCAGATGGAAGGGGAGTAAGGCTAGGTGTATCGGAGGTGGGTTCAAATTGTTTTATCATGGTGTGGATGGGAGGAGAAATGGCGTAGGAGTTATTCTGAAGGAACAGTATGCGAAGAGTGTTTTGGAGGTGAAAAGAGTGTCGGATAGAGTGATGTTTATGAAGCTGGAAATTGATGGTGTAATGATGAATGTTGTTAGTGCATATGCTCCACAAGTTGGGTGTGCAATGGATGAGAAAGAAAAATTTTGGAGTGAATTGGATGAAGTGGTGATGACTGTACCCAAGGGTGAGAGAGAGGTGATTGGAGCAGATTTCAATGGGCATGTTGGTGAAGGGAACAGAGGAGATGAGGAAGTGATGGGTAGGTATGGTGTTAAACAAAGGAATGCAGAAGGTCAGATGGTAGTGGATTTTGCTAAAAGGATGGACATGGCTGTGGTGAATACATATTTTAACAAGAGGGAGGAGCATAGGGTGATATACAAGAGTGGAGGAAGATGAACACAGGTGGATTACATCTTATGTAGGAGGGCCAGTTTGAAGGAGATTGGAGACTGTAAAGTGGTGACCGGGGAAAGTGTAGTTAGGCAGCATAGGATGGTGGTTTGTAGGATGACGTTGGTAATCAAGAAGAGGAGGAGGAGTGTGAGGGCAGCACCAAGGATCAAATGGTGGAAATTGAAAAAGGGTAATTGTGAGCTGGAGTTCAGGGATGAGTTAAGACAGGCACTGGGTGGCAGTGAAGAGTTACCAAATAGCTGGGTAACTACAGCAGAGCTAATAAGGGAGACAGCTAGAAAGGTGCTTGGTATCACATCAGGACAGAGGAAGGACGACAAGGAGACATGGTGGTGGAATGAGGAAGTACAGAAGAGTATACAGGCAAAGAGGTTGGCAAAGAAGAAGTGGGACTGTCAGAGAGATGAAGAAAGTAGACAGGAGTATAAGGAGATGAGGTGCATGGCAAAGACAGAGGTGGTGAAGGCTAAGGATAAAGCGTATGAAGAGTTGTATGAAAGGTTGGACACTAAGGAGGGAGAAAAGGACCTGTACCGATTGGATAGACAGAGGGACCGAGCTAGGAAAGATGTGCAGCAAGTAAAGGTGATAAAAGATAATGAGGGAAACATACTCACAAGCGAGGAGAGTGTGTTGAGGAGATGGAAAGAGTACTTTGAGGGGTTGATGAATGAAGAGAATGAGAGGGAGAGAAGGTTGGATGATGTAGGGGTAGTGAATCATGAAGTACAATGGATTAGCAAGGAGGAAGTAAGGATAGCTATGAAGAGAATGAAGAATGGAAAGGCTGTTGGCCCAGATGACATACCAGTGGAAGCATGGAGGTGTTTAGGTGAAAAGGCAGTGGAGTTTTTAACCAGATTGTTTAATTAAATCTTAGAAAGTGAGAGGATGCCTGAGGAATGGAGAAAAAGTGTTTTGCTACCGATTTTTAAGAATAAGGGTGATGTGCAGAGCTGTAGTAACTACAGAGGGATCAAACTGATCAGTCATAGCATGAAGTTATGGGAAAGAGTAGTGGAAGCTAGGTTAAGAAGGGATGTAATGATTAGTGAACAGCAGTATGGTTTCATGCCGGGAAAGAGCACTACAGATGCAATGTTTTCTCTGGGAGTGTTGATGGAGAAGTACAGAGAATGTCAGAAGGAGTTGCAGTGTTTTTTTAGACTTAGAGAAAGCGTATGACAGGGTGCCTAGAGAGGAGTTGTGGTATTGTATGAGGAAGTTAGGAGTGTCAGAGAAGTATGTAAGAGTGGTACAGGATATGTACGAGGGCAGTGTGACAGTGGTGAGGTCTGCGGTGGGAGTGACAGATGCGTTTAAGGTGGAGGTGGGGTTACATCAAGGATCAGCTCTTATTTGCAATGGTGATGGACAGGTTGACAGACGAGATCAGACAGGAGTCCCCATGGACTATGATGTTTGCAGATGACATTGTGATCTGTAGTGAGAGTAGGGAACAGGTGGAGGAGACCCTGGAGAGATGGAGATATGCTCTAGAGAGAAGAGGAATGAAGGTCAGCAGGATTAAGACAGAATATATGTGTGTGAATGAGAGGGAAGATAGAGGAATAGTGAGGATGCAAGGAGTAGAGGTGGCAAAGATGGATGAGTTTAAATACTTGGGATCAATAGTTCAGAGTAACGGTGAGTGTGGAAGAGAGGTGATGAAGAGAGTACAAGCAGGATGGAGTGGGTGGAGAAGAGTGTCAGGAGTGATTTGTGACAGACGAGTACCTGTAAGAGTGAAAGGGAAGGTCTACAAGAGGGTAGTGAGACCAGCTATGTTATATGGGTTGGAGACAGTGGCATTGACAAAAAGGCAGGAGTTTGAGCTGGATGTGGCAGAGTTAAAGATGTTAAGATTTGCACTGGGTGTGATGAGGGTGGACAGGATTAGGAATAAGTATATTAGAGGGTCAGCCAGGGTTGGAAGGTTTGGAGACAAAGCCATAGAGGCAAGATTACATTGCTTTGGACATGTGCTGAGGAGGGATGCTGAGTATATTGGGAAAAAGATGCTAAGGATGAAGCTACCAGGTAACAGGAAAAGAGGAAGGCCTAATATAAGGTTTATGGATGTGGTGAGAGAGGACATGCAGGTGGTTGGTGTGACAGAGCAAGATGCAGAGGACAGGAAGAAATGGAAACAGGTGATCTGCTGTGGCGACCCCTAACGGGAACAGCTGAAAGAAGATGATGATGATGAGTATAATTAAATAGGTAGGGTAAATAGAGTGAGGAGTGTCCTGAAACTACTTTGACTGGTAAGCTTTGTTGTTATTTAGACTTTTGTGTATTGTAATTGTCATAGGCTGGTTGTCATGTCAATTTTATTTTATAAAATGTATTTAACTCTCTTGTTCTGCACAGCTGATTTGTCTGATGAAGTCTACCAAATTGGCAAGGTAGATGAAAAGAGCTTCACTTTCGTTTGGAATAAAACTTTGTGGATTATTCATTTGTGCACTGGAGCCGGTATTTGATTTATATATCTGAGATCAGAGTTGTAGTCAATGCCCCTCCTCCACTCGGCTCAGTGTGTATAGACAGAAATTCTCTCAAAGTTAGGGCTTAAATACCAGAAGATACAAGTTTAAACAACTTTTTTTTAAAAAAGCTCAAAAGAACCAATGAGTGCTTTCTCCAAGCCCTAGACCATCCAACCTCCACCAGCCAGCAGCCATTCAACACAATCCTGCTACAAAGGTAAAGAAAGGCTTCTGCTAATTCAAGATGGCCTGGTCATGTGCTCAGAACAACCACTGCAAAAGCAAACAGCCCCAGAGGCAGTAAATCTGAACTGGGACAATACTACAGCTACTAGCCTACACTCATTTAGACAGTAAAGACTTCAGAAATGTTTATCACATCAGAAGAACAGCAGTGAACCACAACATGAAAATGTTTAAACAGATAAAGGAGCAAGGAAACTCTACAGAATGCTTTTAACTGCAAACAAATCAGTTATATGATACACTCCTTGGCAGGAAATCAGAAGAAACAAACATGTGCTTAACAAGTAGAGAAAATTTCCCGTTAATACATTTCACACAGTGAAACTATATAAAAAGCTTTACAGGCAGTGTGACGGTAAACACCATATTTATCAGGCCCTGTAAGGCAGACAATTTTAGTTTAACCATGCAGATTAGTTAATAGCAATAAAGTACAGTAAAAAGTATGTAGCAGGCAATAAAAAGTGTTATATATAAATTGTTAGAGGCAATAACTAGTAAAAAATAAGCAAAAAAAAAAACAGGATACTTGTTGTTATATATCTGAGATCAGAGTTGTAGTCAACATCCCTTTTCCACTCGGCTCAGTGTGTAATGACAGAAATCCTCTGAAAGTTACGGCTTAAATACCAGAAGATACAACCTCAAACAACTTTTTTAAAAAAAGCTGAAAAGAACCAATGAGTGCTTACTCCAAGCCCTAGACCATCCAACCTCCACCAGCCAGCAGCCAATCAACACAATCCTGCCACAAAGGTAAATAAAGGCTTCTGCTACTTCAAGATGGTCTGGTCATGTGCTCAGAATAACCACTGAAAAAACAACAAATCTGAGCTGGGACAATACTACAGCTACTAGCCTACACTCTTCTAGACAGTAAACACTACAGAAATGTTTATCACAGGAGAAGAACAGCAGTGAGCCACAAAATGAAATTTTTAAACAGATAAAGGAGCGAGGATACTCTACAGAATGCTTTTAACTGCAAACAAATCAGTTGTATGATACACTCCTTGACAGCAAATCAGAACAAACAAACAGGTGCTTAACAAGTACAGAAAATTTCCCATTAATACCTTTCACACAGTGAAACCAGCTAAAAAGCTTTACAAACAGCGTGACAGTAAAAACCTTATTTATCAGGTCCTGTAAGGTAGACAATTTTAGTTTAACCATGCTGATTAGTTAATAGCAATAAAATACAGTAAAAAGTATGCAGTAGACAATAAAAAGTGCTATATATAAATTGCTAGATGCAATAACTAGTAAAAATAAGCAAAAAAAAAAAAAAAACAGGATACTTATTGTTATATATCTCAGATCAGAGTTGTAGTCAATGCCCCTCCTCCACTCGGCTCAGTGTGTATAGATGTGTATACATTTTATGACTTGACACATTTCTTGTGTGGCTTTACACATTGATAAAAGTAATTTGTACAACGTGGGATTCAAAACTATGTTGAATAGAGAGCACATATTCTTCCACATGGGTATTTTTTCCTCCTTGCCAAAGAAGAAGTGTTTTTCAGACATGCTAATTAATTGTACAGACACATTAAAGAGTGAGTAGTTAACCATGTATGTGTGTGACCTGACAAGGCCCTAGTTTATACATTCATGTATATATGACTATCATTGAAGTGTAAAGTCCATCCCAGGGCAGAAAAGAAACTTTTAATTACAGAAACATAATTATCAGGATACCCTCAGTTACACGTATAGTTTATATGATATCCCCTGCTATACATAGTTGTTATAAATAATTATCTTTATATGTTATTTTTAAAAATTGAGTGGAACAGCATCAATAAAATTTGGAGTACGCTAGAGTAGAACTCTGGCTCACCTGTATTGTGGCCATGAACCTTCACCAGCTGTCACAAGAAGACTGTGCAACAGGTATATTTTTTACACTCATTATTGCCCATAGTGCTCATTGCTACTGAGGAAATGTTTGTCTGACTTGCTCATTAGTTATATAGACACATAAAACAGTTAAGTGGTTAACGACATATGTGTGTAACATGAAAGTTCAGAAAATAAATTTTAATTGTCGAACCATAATTGTACTGATGCCCACAGTTAGACGTATAATACATATGATATCATGTGTATGCTCAACTCACCTGCTGCACATACTTATTTTTATGTTCAATTTTTTTTATATTGTTAATTTTTATATAAATTACAGTGGGCTAGCATTAATAAAATTTAGAGTTTGCTGGATTAGAATCATGGGTCGCCCGGTCTTGTATTGTGGCCATTAACTTACTCCTGTTGTCACTGGGAGAGCTAGGCAAAGTGGGGTGTTTTTTATACTCATTACAGTGTATGACTGCTGACCACCAGACAACTCCATTTAGCATGTTTGTGCAATGGAAGACCACAGATATAACAATGTATCTTTTTTAAATCGACAATGTCTCTTTATTGTCTGCAGGAGGTTTGGAACTTCAGGTATTCTGTATACATGTTGACTGCTGTGGAATGCCACTTAACATGTTTGCGTGATGGAAGGCAAAAGAAGTAGCAATGCATTTTTTTTTTAAATTGACAGTGTCTCCTTATTGTCTGTAGCATTACCTTGTGATTACACACAGATGAGCAATGTGCAGATGATGCAGGCAAAGCCCAACATGCATTATTATTGGAAAAACTATTCATTAATTTTTATCATTAAATGAAAAATGTGGGAATTGAACCATGATCTACATATCCTATATGCTGTGTGCATCATCATGTTTACCAGGTGTGCTACACACAGCTACAATTTATGCTGCCTTTATCATAGATGCAACTTGCATTAATTTTAAAATAATTACATTTCACAGTATTTGTGCTAAGATGCGCGCTGCACAAATATCAACATTAAAAAATTACAAAATAAATTTTAACATGTTACATATTTTTACACAAATCTGGATTTGAACTATCATACTAATGAGCCTACAAAACACACTGTGAGTGTATTATCTGTCTTTGCCACAGAAGCAACTTTGCAGCAGGAAAGCAAATCATGTGCAAACAAGCAATTACGATTTCCTCCACAGTATTAAGAAGAAAAATAGACTTGTACACTCTCATTTGCTTGTACATGTGTAGTTTACATATTTAGTGCAATGAGTGATCGTGCAACCATTTATGACTACGTTTGCACCAATGCAGCTCTGTCTTCTGTTTGTATTGTGTTCATTCTTCTCTTATCTGTGCTGTACTCTCAGACATGCAGCACATAGGGCATTTTATATCGTCATTTAAATATATGATAAAAATACATGACAGTGAAACACATTTTTTGGCAAAGGCAGGATAGTTTGACTATTAGTGAACAAAAATGATAAATGTGTGATGTTTAGTTCCATTTAAAAGCTTGCTAAAGTTACTTCTACACTTTGTAAGTATATCCTGGGTGACACACCCAATGCAGGTAAGGCAGTCTAAATTGTTGTCTTTCTTCTCTCTCCCAGTAATCTTTCACAGTTACAGTCCATTAGCAACTAACAGTGAGGTAGTGCCTACACTATGTTTCACCTGTTACACAAAGTCAGAAATTTGGTATTCAGCAATTCTAATTTGTTCACACCTCATTTGCACCTTCACCATGCTCAGAAGCCTGAATCTACATTCTAAAAAGATAAACATGTATCTAGGCAACTTGAAGACAAGGAGACTTGTCTAGATGGAAAAAACAGAAGATTGCTATTCCTTTTGATTTATCTGCAGAGACAGCTTCTAATTTTGCTAGGCTACGATTGCATTTTTCAAATGCATTCTAGATTTTGTAACATGCTTCAAAGCAAATTATATATATGCAGTAGAAAATTGAACTTTCATCTGTATGGACTTCTTATAGTTCACTGTTAGCATAGACATTTTTGGCAGGTGTTTACATTTCTCAGATAGACAGGTTATTAAATGTCATCACAAGTGTTATTGTTAAAATTGATATTTTACAATCTTCTGTGTTATTTCAGGGAAATGTAATGTAGTATATGAGTGACACTGGGTGCTATGCTTCTAAGATGGCCCAGCGACACATCCAGGACAGTGAGACATGACTGGCAATGATAAAAAGTTACATTTTCTGTTGTAAATGTGTACACATTGTGAGAATTGTGTTGAAAGCATATATGACAATTGAATTATATGGTATTCCTTGATTTGTACAAACTTTCATTTGCGTGTTGTTTTGGGGGTGGAGAGACACCTACCATTTGTGTGTTGCCACAACAAAAGTGTGTTTCAAGTGCTTTTCCTTTGAAAGTATGTAATTATTTCAGTGGGGAAACAATGCATTACTAAAGTGATATTTCTTGGTTTGGACCAAACATCGATTTGTGTGTGAATGTGATGGGTACAACCACATAACTTTCAATTTTAATGACTGAAATCTGTGTCTCCAGTGCTTAATGTGGAAAAAATATGTGTATATAAGCAGGAATTTAGTTAAGGGATATTTACATGTTGTATCTTTCTCTGTTTTATGTTACATAGAATTATGGCACCCACAGCTACAAATCCACATAAACCCCCTTTCAGTGCCTATGAAATTGATGCAATAGTGCAGGCATTTGGGCACCATGGCATCTTTCTGCTTCAGAGAGGATATGGGGATATGGCTACTAGAATGTAAATTTGGAACCAGTAAGTGAATGATGTCCATATAGTGGGTGGGGTGTCACACTTGGATTTACAATCAGGTGCATCATAGGGCCACTGATATGATTTTATCAGTTTGGAGGACAGCGGTTGCAGTTGTCCATGAACAGCTGGCTACAGGGGCAGTGCCTTCTACCAAGCCACCTCTGACAAAAAATCAAGACTTTCTGTCCACTGTTGGAGATCCAGAGAGCTCAGTGGAAGCTGCACACCAACATGTGATTGATGTCGGTGCTGATGTGTCTGGGAGAACAATTTTGTGGCAGGGTGAGCTTCTAGGTAAGTTTATAAATGGCAAGTTTTAGATTTGCTTGTGTAGTAAAATATATAAAAACTGAAGTAATACTTCGTGTGTTTTTTTTTTTTTTTTTTTTTTTTTTTATGAACACATTGATAAATTAATAGATTTAATGACACACTTTTTCATTACACATCAGCTGTGGGTGGACGTGTCAGCCAAGCTTCAGTTAAAACTATTCTTAATGGACATATAGGCAAAATTGTGTATTTGCTGTCTCCCTGTGTTATTCTAATTGTGATGTTTAATTTGCATCCTTACTTTGCTTCATTTCTTCCAGGACCATCCTGAATACCAAGTGTGGAGTCATTTGCACATTGTAAGCCAAAAATATTTCTTTGATTATTGATGACCAATTGTCAGAAATATGCATTTATCTGTATGTGTTGTGGGTGTAATGCATGTTTGTGTTGCTGTAACATTTGCAATAGTGGGACCAGTGTTACTTTGTTATCATATAAATTGTTTTAAATATTTCAGTGTGCATTAATTTTGTTTTTGTGTTTGTTGCTTATTATCACAGGAGATCTGACAGTGGAAGTGTAGGACTCTTACCAACTTATGTTAGAGTATCAGTAGACTATGATGATGATGGTGGTCAAGCAGAGGCACAGTTGGGGGGGGGTGCAGAGTTTGAATCTGACACTGAGGTTAACATCCAGCTATCCCCTGTATTTCTCTCATACACAGTCAATAGGCCTACAGATATCTATTCCACTGAGCGCTCAAATACTGGATAAGTGGAGGGTGAAACACTTGATCAGGTTAGTATGGCTACTGTGTCTTCAGTGCCTGTTGACTCTGGCTAAGTGTGGGTGGGGAGCCACACAGAAAGGTTGTTAGGGGTGCTCTGAGGAGGCCTGTTGTCCACCCTTCAACTGATCTTGGTATGTCATTACGTTTCACTTGACATATCTTTAGGGCCATCATGGGGCACAGGCACATTCCACTAGGGCCTCCTAAGACACGCTTAGGGTTGTAGATGTGGCATAGACTACATTGCATGACTGCCTCCACCATGTGGCCAATTCATTGGATTTGGTGAATGACACGATGGAATGGGTAGTTTCTGTGATGGAATGTCTTCTGGCAGGGGACAGCATCCACGTGGATGTAGGTCAGCATCCTCATCTGATTTTATCCAATGTGGCCATGCCTGATCATTCAAACACAGTGACACTACTTCTACTGGTCCATCAGTGGTTGAAGTGTCCATGCCCAGATGTGTTAAGCTATGGAGCTCTGGTTCTAGGCATACTCATGAGGAGAGCTTGTTCAGCAGATATCAGTTATGTTCAGGTAGCAGCAACCCATCTGACCATGGATATGGGCATTCCAGTGCAACTCTTGCAGAGCTAGTTCTCACGGTTGGGGGAGGATGACAATAAAGTGTTACCTCTACCATGCATGACTCACACCTGTCAACATGCCAGGACGTAGAGCTAGCACAGAGCTTTGCTGTGTTCTTGCACACACTCACACACAAGTTTCACCTCGAGTGCCCATATAGACTCACATACATAACAGGTACATGGGTCATTCGGGAGGCTTGCAGTTCATTCTGTCTCACTGGCCATTTGATAATTTATCTAAGTTTCTGCCTGCCTGCCTGTCTTTCTTAATCACACACACTCATTTACTTTTGGTGTCAGCATTGGCCTCCTGCTACCTAAAACAACACACTTTGTAAATGATAATAACTGTGCCATCTCCTTGATTCTATCTTTTGAATTCAGAGATACATATATAGTTTGTCTGATGCCCAGGGTACACAGCTGACTAATTAGTATGTATGTCTTTATAATGCTCTTTTGAAAACTGTACTGTTTTATTACAGGTTTTTGTATTGTGTGTATCTTTGATGCATGAGGCTTATTAGTTGGTAAAGAGTACACATATATTGACATAAGTCAGTCCTGTCACATATGGATGTCATTGCTGTAAAACTCACACACCTTTTATTTAGGTACTTTGGGAGGTAACAGTATGTAAGGATCTGCCATTTATTTGTGTTCTTAGCCATTTATTTTGGTATTCTAGGTTCAGCACTTACCTTGATAGTCCAACAGTTACAAGTGTTTCAATTTGGGGCTGAATCTGTGTGATGCTAGGAGTACACAGCCATTACATGGTAAGTAAAGGTTGTGAGAGTTGCCTGGCATCAATTTTACTGTACATATGTGCACAGAATGAAAGTTGTACCACCTTAGGTTGTCAGCAAGTGTGCTATCCATTGCCTCTTGGCTAGGGCAAGGGTATATTGTGCACACCCTATGTCTACTGATACCCACAATGACTTGTGGTTCCCCCCTCTGCCTCATCACCATTGAGTGTCTGTGTTGACCTTGCCAGTGGTGGTGGTGGGATGTGTGCCTTCCCCTGGGTGTTCCCATTGATGCTGTTTTCTAAGGATAATATTGTGAAGGACAGCACAGATAGTGAAAACCTCAGTACAAGTACAGGGATTGTACTGCAGGGCTCCCACTGATGTGTCTAGGCACTGGAGCCATGACTTCAGCAGTCTAAACACATGGTCTATCATTATTTATTGTCTGAGTGTGTGCCTCATTGCAGTGTTCTTCACTGGGTGTATGTGCATTTCTGATGGGCATCATTAGCATTACCCAGTAAATGACCTTGTGGGATATCCCCCAAGAAAACCTCTGATTGAGTTCAGAGTTGTGCCAGATATGGGAGTTATTGTAACTGCCAGGGTTGTCAGCACACACATTCAGGATGATTTCCTTAGCATTACATATGACCTGATAGTTAATGGAGTGGCAGCCCTTTTTATTTATGTACACCCTTCCCTGTTTCCTAGGTGGTGCTTTGATCTCAATGTTCATGCAGTCTATCACATCCAGGACTTCAGGGAAGTGTGCTACAAGGTAGAAATACTGCATAGTTGTAGCCCTGTCCTCCGGTGTATGGGGGAAAATGTATCTAGTCACCGATATGTTGTAGCATAGCATTCAGGAATTGATTGAGGATCCTGGATGCTGATGCCCGTGACACCCCCAGCATATCGCCTGTTGGTCTCTGGAAGGTTCCTGTAGCTAATATTCTAAGTGCTGCACGCACATACCTTAGTTTCCGTAGGTACTGTTTCCCCTTGGTTTGCCCTTGCTCTCAGTTGAGGATGACAGAGGTTGCAGAGCTCCTGTAGTGTGTCTCTGTCTACCCTATAGCACTCTACAATTACCACCTCATGAAAACCATGAAAAGTTAAAACTGTACTAAACATCCTTCTTCTTGTTGGCTGAGGTCTATTAGCAGCAGCAGCAGCATTCACGTGGGCCAGTTGTACATATACATGCAGAAGACCAACAGCAGCCCCTAACATTCTTTCTGTATAGAGTAGTTTCTGTAGCTGTATTCCAATAGGTTTTGGAATTTGAGGTCAGAACCTGCACTGAGTGTACACAGTTGCTTTACAGCTTGTTGAATAACTCCTACATCATGGACTGGTTGATTAGCATACAATTCAGCTGCTTATGCTGTAATGAGCATGCAACAATGTTTATCATGTTTGCATGGATCTATACACCATGTAGAGCCACTTACTGAATACAAATCAGTGTGCTACCATGTGTACGTCTCGCCACGATGACAACCTTGTATGTTTACCTATTATCTACATCAATTCAGAGGAAACCAGAGTACCTAGATAAAACCCAAACAAAGATAGGAAGACATGCAGACTTCACACAAAAGGAGCCACATGCAAAAATTGAACTCAAAATACAAGTGCTATGAGATGCCAGTGCCAGTGCTATACACTGTGCCACAGTACCAAGGGTCTATATTATATGTTCGAAGTTTTAAAACTTTGATACTCATATAATCGACAGCATATGAGCGAAGTTTTAAAACTGCTAACATATAATAAAAAATAAACAAAAACAAAAAAAAAACTACCTGAATGCTCTGAGCAGGGGGGCAAGCCCCCTGCACCCCCCACGTAGGGGGCTGCACCCCTCACACACCCCCCCGCTTCTTAAATATACCAACTCCAGGATTGCACTACAGTGAAGTGAGATCACCATAGGGAATATTTCCCTTAACTTCACTGTAGTGCGATCTCGGAGTTGGTATATTTAAGTAGCAGGGGGTGGGGGCAGCCCCCACGTGGGTTCAGGTAGGTTTTTTTGTTTTTGTTTATTTTTTATTATATGTTCGAAGTTTTAAAACTTTGCTCATATGCTGTTGATTATATGAGTGTCAAAGTTTTAAAACTTCAAGAATATAATATAGACCCTGTACCAATAATTGGTGACTTTCCTGCACATCCAGCCTTGACAAACAATGAAAATCCACTTATTGTGTGGAATAAAGACTGATGTTTGACGTGAAAGAAAGTGAAAACAGTTATGGCTCATGTTTTTTGCTTTTATATTCACTTTAACACATGCACGCACGGAAATACACACACACACACACACACACACACACACACACACACACACACACACACACACACACACACACACACACACACACACAAAGCCATAGCAATGAGTATGTTTTCACAGATTTCGGAAAATATGATATATTGTATGACATTGCTTCTGTCATGGCAGATCAATGATGTTTTTCACAGAAGTCTAACAGGAAAGGTTACGTCATAGCACTTACCTTGTGAACAATAATAGAGGTGCTGTTTCATAGTTTCATAGTTTCATAGTATCATAGTATAGCACTAGGCTATCTGCCCTGGGGCATTTGTAAGCCTAGCCATAGTGATGTGGCTTTTGCCACCCCATGAAATGGTACAAAAATGTACAGAATAAATCTAGAATACTGTGCCTCTGTCTAGTAGTGATACAATGAAGGTCCCCTTATTTAATAGAATTAGTTTACTGTGTCCCTGTCTAGTAGTGACAGAGATGTGACCCATGGGGTAAACTTACGATCTCCCATCCACTCATCAAGATTTCTCTTGAAGAGAGTCAGTGAGGGGCTCTGCCTAATACGAACTGGGATCCTGTTCCAAAGCATGGGAAGCCTCTGGGTTATGAATCTATCCCTCCAGCATGTCCTATTCATACTTGTGCCGAGGTTTAAGTCTTTAGCTCTCGTGGTCCTGATGAATTTGGATTTTTTGAGGTGGAGCATGTCCATCAGATCCTGATTGGACATGGCCTTGTACGTCAGGCAGAGATCACCTCTGAGCAGGCGGTATGCTACTGAATAGAGCTAAAGTTTCTTTAGTCTGGTAGAATAAGACATATGTTGGAGACCCTTGATCCTTTTGGTGAGGTACTTTTGTGGTCTCTCCAGCTGTTGCAAATGCCAGGTGAGGTACATACCAAATGGGGCATTGTATTCAATCATGGGTCTGATGAGGGAGAAATATAGGGGTACAATGACATCCTTGGATCTGGATGTGAATCCCTTCATGATGAGGTGTGCAAGGTAGAATGTTTTTCTAACCACTTTGGCAACGTGGGTGTCAAATGAGAGGTCGCTGTCTACTTGGGTCCCTAGGTCTCTGATTACTTTTTCCGTACTCAGTGGGTTGCTGTCTATGTGATAATTTGTGGGTACTTTGTTTTTTCCAAAAGGGATGACTATACATTTTTTGGCATTTAGTTTAAGGCCGTGACTATGGCACCAGTTGTCCGTTTCAGTGAGGCCTTTTTGTAGGATGTGTGTGTCTGCTGGTGTATCGACTATGGCGCCTAGTTTGCAGTCATCTGCGAACTTTGTCAGCCACAGCCCTCCCATGTTTGCTTTAACATCTGAGAAATAAATGCCGAACAAGAGGGGTCCCAGGACAGATCCCTGTGGGACACCACTTGTGACTGGCTTTGAGTCTGACATTGCTCCAGAGATTTTAACTTTATGGGTTCTGTCCTTTAGCCAGTTTGCAACCCATCTAGTGACATAAGGGTTTACTTTTAAGCTGTTTAGCTTATCTATGATGCCTGAGTGGGGTATTGTGTCGAAGGCCTTAGCCAAGTCCAGGTATGCTGAATGGACTGCTTTGCCCTCATCAATGGCTCTAGTGACTGTTTCTAAAAAGTCAACCAGGTTTAAAAGGCAGGATCTGCCCTTTACAAAGCCGAACTGGGTGGGGTCAAGTGTCTGTAGGTCCCCTATGTCTCTGTTTATGAGTTCCATAATGATTCTTTCCATAGCTTTGCAGACCAGGCTAGTTAAGCTTATGGGGCGGTAGTTTCCAGGGTCTGTAGAGGCACCCCCCTTGTGGAGTGGGACCACTGTTGCTGTAAGCCAGTGTTCAGGTACATATCCCGAAGTAAGGCTAAGGTTAAATAGCATTTTTATGTGTGGGTTTAGCTCCTCTTGGAGTTCACGTAACACGCACCCCGGGATACCGTCAAGTCCCATTGATGCTGTGTTTTTTGCTTTGTTTAGGGCGGTTCTCACTTGGACATCTGAGATGACAGGGAGATTACATTGAGCTGGGATAAGTATTTCTTCTTTTGGGGGTGAAGCAGGGGAGAAATTTGCACTGAACCTGTCAGCCAGAATGTTAGCAATATCTGTGGGTTCAGTGTATTTTTTGTTGTTGTGAACCAACTCTGAGCATATCTGAGGGTTTCCGCCCAGGTTTCTAACATAGCTGAAGAAGGCTTTGTGGTTATCTTTAGTGTCCTTAGCGATTTTTCTCTCAAAGTTTGCCTTGGATGTTTTTATGAGAGAATGTAGTTTTCTGCTAATGTTGATCAGAGATGTCTTCCCTTCATGGGATTTCGCTCTGACGTGCAGTAGCTTCCTCCTTTTGTTATACAATTTGTTTATGGCTGAGGTCCACCAGACAGGACACTTACATTTGGTGGAGAGGGACTTGGATTTGTTTGGGATTGCATGATCCATGCATTCTTGGAGATGTCCATAGAAAGCATTTGTGAAGGATTCGGCATTGTGGGATGTGGTATCCACTGGCACAGTGGGCTTAAAGGATACCATCTCAGTCTTAAGAAGAGTGAAATCTGCTTTTGAGAAGTTTTTCACTGTGGTCTTTTGTGCTGGGGGTGGAGGTGGGATATGTATATCCAGGGTGATTAGTTTGTGGTCAAATCTCACTAGTGAGGGGTATACTTCCGGTGTGGAGCATTTTGTCCCCATGTTTGTGATGATCAGGTCTAGTATATTATCTCCCCTAGTGGGAGAGGTGACTAGTTGTTCCAGTGCATTTGAATTTATGAATTCCAGGAACCTTTGGGCTAGGGTATTAGGGCTAGTATAATGTACCCAATCTATGTTTGGGTAGTTGAAGTCTCCCAGTATGATGGTATTTTGTGATACGTTCAAAACTTAACTCTCAGTGCTTCATGTCAGACCTGCTGCTCCTCTCCACTCTTGCAGATATTGTTACCAGTAAGCAGCAACT
The DNA here is from genome assembly GCF_019279795.1 of Protopterus annectens. Lineage (NCBI taxonomy): Eukaryota > Metazoa > Chordata > Ceratodontiformes > Protopteridae > Protopterus > Protopterus annectens. The sequence continues at coordinate 1,091,489,325 of NC_056725.1, read as the reverse complement.
TCTGCAGACGCACAGGCAGAAGCAGAGTTACAGCCCAGCAGTCTTCCAAAATGACAAAGAGCATGGCTGTCAGCTCTCCAGATTTTATATAACCTCACTGATTTTGCCTTATATTTTTGCCCTGTCTCTTGTAAACTTGTTGATCATCTAGTAAATCAATGAGGAATACAATCTGTCATTAATGCCAGACATTTTATTTAGATACTTATTCTTCACTTCATATAATACATATTGATGCAAAGCATGCTGTTCTATTAGGCTTCTCAGTGTAAAAGTAATATTTAAAAAGTATCCATGATTTTGTGGCTTTGTTGGTGATTCTTCAGCAGAAGTTTAGAACTATGACTGCAATAAAAAAAAAAAAACAATAAAACATGCAGACTGAGAGCCCAAACCTGTGCATTTGTTCTCCTAACCCTAACCCTACATCTTAAGGTCATTCAACCCTTCCCTTAACACTGCCAGTACACAAGCCAGACTCAGACACACAAACATTCACAAACACACACAAACAACACTATATCTATCCCCTAACCTAACCCTTACCCTAAAATGCACAAACTTGCACACAAACACACAACACCCATCCTTCACTCATCCTTGACCTTGACCCTAACACACATACACACACACACACACACACACACACACACACACACACACACACACACACACACACACACATACACATGTTTTCACCCCCAACCCCACTTACCTGTATTGACATTCCATAACATCAACATATCCCCCGTTCGGCCATACACACCATTGACACTAAATCACACCCCTGTGTTTGTTGAACAAATGTATGTTTGATAAAATGTAGGGGAACCATATATATATATATATATATATATATATATATATATATATATATACAGCTGAAGCATTACCTGTTATATTCTGATCCTCTACCAAAATCAACAGCCTTTCCTTCATATATACAATCTCACCCAGTATTTGTTTCTTTTCTGATACTGACACTTTTGGTATTAAGTACATTGAGGCCATGGATATTCTCAGTCCAGTCCAGACTGCTCCTAGAAGCATATTTCTACCAAATATGTCAATTTACTCTTCCTGCACTATCAGGCCTTTTCCCCTGTTCAGTAGTAGTAATACTCCTCTTCTTCTTTCTGCTTCTAGCCTCACAAAATAACCAATTTTTCAATTCTTCCTTAGCACTTCCTTGAGTACAGATTTAATTAAATGTGTTCCCAGTAGAAACTCTACTTGTACACCACTTTTTTGCCAAAAAAAGGTCACCCCCCCCTTCACTGTCCCTGTAAGTCCATTTACATTCCTAGATAATATGGTGGGTCATTTTATATTTTTAGTACTCAGTGTCCCTCTCTGTGTTCTCCCTTTAATCTTTTTATCTGTATAATGATAGATGACTCTGTCCATCTAATTTGCAGTCCCTTACAAACAGCTTTATTCTTTCCCCCAAGTACTAGTTCCTTAATAATGTAAGTCACCAAACAATAAAACATAAAGGGTCCTGTCACCCTTTCCCCTTAACTCAACACTACTTAACATAACTCTACCTTAATTTATTCATAGGGTACATGCTTTGTGAACTGAAGTTTCACATATATTGCAGGAGTATAGATCATCCTATGTGGAATCAATCATCTATTGTCCCCAGAACTACCAAGCTGTAATCTATATCCTCTCCTACCCCTGAATGAGGGAAGCATTTTTGAGTTTCTGCCACACATCTGATGCATTCATACGTTTTTGTTTCTTACCTTTCCATCTCAACAACCCCTCTGTTAATCCCTTGTAATATGCACACACAAGTTTCCTGCTGCTCTACTTCCACACCATGTTGTTAATTAAATGTTATCACTCCCTCACTGTCTGTCCATATTGTCTTCAGATTCATTCAGCCTGCCTTTGCTCAGTGTTACAATGTATAATGTCCCTTTCTCATTGGTCAGTTTTATCAATGCCTCCTCCAAGCCAATGAACTGCAATAAGCTGCTATATGGATCTGACCTTATTCTGTTTGTGGGTTAATTATTCACTGGTCAAGCCTGAAATGTAACTAGGATGGAGCAAAGGATGCAGCTCCCTGGGCACAATGTGTTAGGGGTCAGAACCATGTTTTTTGCTCCTGACATTGCGATGACTTGAGGGTGCGACACAGATAATGTGGTGTTACCTCCTCTGATGAGCACCAATCAGAGCAGAGACCTTTTTTTGTTCCTCATACGAAGGAGTGACATAGATGACATGGATAGTTGGAGAAGGGACTTTTGCTCCTTACATTGTGAGGACATGTGGGCATGACACAGATAATATGGCACTCATCCTATAAGCCAGTTGGAGGGAGAAGGGACCTTTCTTTTTTTTTGGTCTTTTGCTCCTCACCTTAGTGTTGAGGGGTGCCACATCAGGGAGCAGCACTGAACACCAAGTGAGTCAGCTACAGCTCCTAGACAAGAAGCATTCCACTTCATGCTTACTCACTGTTCTCCAAAAATTTTCAGTGCAATAATTTGGGATTGTCTTATAACTAAACATTCTGTTAACAATGGCAATAGGGGAAACATGTTCATTGTGAAAATAGATTAGCCCTTGTACTATTGCACTTCTCCCTCCCATTAAAGTTTTTTTTCCTATTCCCATGAGAAATCTCACTTCCTTAAATTTCACATGGACAATTGCAACAGGGTTTTAACATTATGTATGTATAAAAAGATAATGTAAAATCAAACTGAGGATTCCACATCCTTGTAGCTGTCTAATTACAACTGTACCATTGCACAAAGAGTTCTTTCCACTGTGAAAGTACTATTCAGAATGTATGCCATGTCTGTCACTCTTTATACCGGCCACTTGTAAGTTCACTTTTAATACCATCTCTTATCTTGTGCAAGTGAATTACCTTCACCTTAATATGGAGTTTTTGGTGAAATACAAGAAAGGATTTTTCTGGAAACCTCTCCAAGGTCGGTTACTGCATGGATTTCTCCTTCTGTTCCACAGACATAATTCCACTTGATGAACTTTCATGCCTTTCTCATTTTTTAGTTTTTTGGGTTAGTGTCTTGATTGCTAGGTGAAGGTGAAGAAACATTGTCATCCCCGTAGGCTAGAACATTTTAATGAATTCAAGGCACATGAGTCTGAACTTTACCTTTAGTTGTCTACATTTCCTGAAGCCTAGGATGAATATGTTCCATTCCACTCTGCTATAGCCCAAGTAATCATTGTACACTAAGTCTTTATTTCTCCACCTTCAGTGTGACTCCCTTCTTCCAGAGTTTGGGTAGGATTTCCCCTTCTGTTCGTATGATTGCCATTTCACCAGTAATGGTGTCTGCATTTTCTTTGCTGTCCCTGCTGGTATATGTACCCTATGTGCTCTCTCTCTCTAGTTGATATTTCTGTATCAGGGTACCTGTCACCTTGTTAATCAGCTTCTTCATGAAGCTTATGCAGTCACTTCTTGATGCCCTTTCTGGAACTTCAAATCTCAGATTTGCTCTCCTTACTCTGTCCTTCAGAGTCACCAACTTCAGACTTATTCCCCCACTTTTGTTGCATGTTGCACAAGAATTTCTTGCATTTCCTTTTTGGCCAATCAGATATTGTTGAGATCATCTGATTGCTTAGATAGTGTATCTTCAGCTTCTGCTAATCTTTTATTATTGGTTGTTATGCAATCGATGTCCTACTAATTTATTTATTTGTTTATTGACATTTGATTACAAGGAAAGTCCAACTGGGAAGAAGCTCATTTTCAGTGGAGGCCCAGGAAGAAATTCTCCTGGTTATTACAAAACATTTTAAGAACAATAATTTTACAATCTTCAAACATAAAACAAAAACATTTGCAGTTCAAATAATTATAACAAATATGACATAATATAAAAACATTGGTTAAAAACAGACACAAGGGGTATGACAATCATTTAATATTTAGAGAAACTTTAGACAGAGAAAGTAAAGGTAAGTTAGTCTAATGCAAACAGGAATTACAGTATGAAGTGAGGGAAAAACAGGCTTATGGTATATTTAGAGAAAAGGTCAGGGAAGAGAATTAGATAGCAGTAAGGAAGTAAGTGAAGAAGGGAGAGTAAGGAGGTATAAGGAATGAAAATATACTTGTTCACATTTAGGGATACAGTTTATCCTCGTTTTGAGCAAGAACTGAGTCAGATTTTAGCTAGGAAGTCTTTCAGAATGGTTTTGAAAGATGGGAAGGAAGATTTTGACCTGATGGATACAGATAAAGAGTTCTAGGCCTTAGCAACCTTGTACGTGTACAGACAATGCCCAGCAGATTTGCTAGGTTTGCAGACAGGAGTTTTTGGTCACTGGATTGTAATGATCAACTGGGAATATAGCTGTGTAAAATGTTTTAGTGCTGGGCAGGCAGATGGATGCTGGATCATTTTATAGATAGATGGTAAGATGTTGTGTACATGTTAGTTGATGTGGCAGTTCTAACAAATTCAGGCTTTTCAGTGCTATACAGTGGTGGATTCTGAAAAGGGTATGTGCTGCAAATTTAGCAACTTTGTTATAGCATTGTTTAGGTTTTAATTTTTGTGAAGCCTAAAGGTTAGTAAGGATGGGAGCACCATAAAGAAGTGTGGGGAGGAGATAAGTAGTGGCAAGGGTAGCTTTAGTTGCATCAGTGAGAAAGTTTTTTGCTCTGTAAAGCATTCCTAGTTTTTAATGAGTTTTTCTTAAGCAATTTTGTATATGCAGGTCAAATGCAAGATTATCATCCACTATCATGCCTAATAGTTTGCTATAAGAAGTGACTTCAATGGTTGTATTATCAAGACAGAGGACTTTAAATTTTCTTTATTTACGAGAGAGGGATTTGAGGAAAAAAGTAGTAGTTTGGTCTTTTTTGGGTTGAGCGTGAGCTGTGAGTTAAGAAGCTGTCAAAGATTTCTGAGTAATTTTTTTTTGGAGATGTACTATGTTGTCAGATGTGCAAATGAGAGTGGAATCAGCTTCATATTGTATTAAGATGGCCTGTTGTGTGGAAGTATAGAGGGTGTTGGTGAAAAGGTTAAAGAGGAAGGGACCAAGGATAGACCCTTGTGGTACACCGGTGGTGACTAGGAGTTAAGGAGAGAGCATGGAGTGCCATTTTACTGACTGATACCTATTGGACAGGTAGCTTTTTAACCACAGAAGTGTGGGCTGAGAAAGACTAGTGAGGACATCTGAATTAGAAGTTTGCTGTAACAAACCATGTTGAAGGCTTTAGACAAGTCAAGAAAAAAGGTAAAGAAGAGACTAGTTTGCCATTATCTCTAGCTTTATTGACAGTATCTATATAGGTTAGAAGGGCAGTGCTAGTACTATGGAAAGGACGGAAGCCATGTTGTGTAGAAATTAAGAGTTCTTCCTGCAGGAGATAGTTTAGCAATCATTTTTGAATACATTTTTCAAGTATTTTGGTGAGGGGAGATAAGATTGCTATAGGTCTAAAGTTATTAATATCTGTTGAATTTCCTCCTCTGTGCAGAAGGATAATGCATAATTTGTTCATGAGAGAGGAAATGCGGGATTCCTGGGTTGACTTATTTATAAGGATTCAGACAAGATAGGCAATGTTATTGGCTACTATTTTTAGATACTCACTTGGAAGGTCATCAGCTAAAGAAGAGCACAGTTTAAGTTTGTTTAAGAGTAGTTTTGTATAGGATGAGGGAACAGGTTTGAAGATGAAAGTGGATATGGTGTATGTGGCTGTTGGGCAGGACTGGGGTTAGATGTAGAGGAATCCTTAGTTGGAGATGCTATACTGTCTATAAAATAAGAGTTGAACTGTATTGCAGTTTCGAGTGGTCAGCTATTGGGAGAGGGGTTTGGGTTGAATTTTTAGCCGGAATGTAAGATTTCTTTAATGGAGGTTCAAAATTTTTTAGGGTCGTATTTAGTGTTATTCTGCAAGCTATTATAGTATAGTTTTTTGTCTTCATTTATTTGCTTTTTAGTACGATTGTAAAGTATTCTGAAGTTTTCAAGACATTGAGGTTTTTGATATTTTTGCCATTTTTTCATGCTTTTTCCCTATTCTGAATTAGCGTTCTACTCTTTTTGGATAGCCAAATTGTATTATTTCTTTTTATTCTCTTCCTTCTAGGAGGTGCAAGGCTATTTAGGATATTTAGAAAAGTAGTACAGAATTCAATTACAGTATCTTCTAAGAACAGGATTCTTAGGAAGTTCCAGTTAATAGATTAGTGTAGTAATGAACATTTCTGGATTAAACTTGGAAAGCTTATGTGCTGTTTTATAAATATGCTGTTTCATTTCATGCTTGAGATGTCTAGTCATATAGACTGGGAGATGATGTACCTTCTAGGGTTTGATATTAGGATGCAGTTTAATAAAGAATTTGATGTCTTACTATAATGTGTGGGGCTATTAATTAGTTGCATTAAATCATATAAGTTTATGCAAGATGTAGGGGGGGTTAGAGTTTATGTCCAACATGCTGACATTCACATCACCTAGTAAAATGTTTTTCTTGTGGAAATGCTATGGATATATGCAATGCAGGATATCTTCTAGTACAGCTGTATTGTCACTAGGAGGAATATAAAGGACAATAATAGATATTTGTTTGTAATTCTTTATTTTGAGGAAAGCAATAAGAGGCTCTGCTGAATTTAATTTTGGCGTTGACTTGCTGTAAGGAGAAATGTGGCAGGTAGTGGGAAATATTAAAGCAATACCACCACCTTTCCTCTTGATACAGTCATTATGGATGATAGTATAGCCAAGAGGTATAACTTTGGAGTTGCTTATGCTGGATTTAAGCCAAGTTTGAGTTACAGCAAGAACATCAGGTTTATGTAGGGTAATCCAGGCATGAAGTTCTGCAGTTTTATTTCTTATACTTCTAACATTTATTGAAGCAAAAATTAGATCACCTGGGTTGGGGATTGTCTGTTGTTGGGTTACAGAAGTGCGTGGGTGAGAATTATCTTTGTGTTCATTATGATAGTTGGGGCCAGGATTAGGGTGTATATCTCCTCCTAGAAGGATTTTAGTATATTGCGGAATTATACATACTTTTTTTTGGAGAGGATTTTTGTACTTAATGTTTTGGTTAGAGTTGAAGTGCAATTAATCAGCCTATATTTGGAATAGAAGTGCAATTAATCAGCCTATATTAGGAATAAAGGTGAAGAGTGATATTAAATAGGTTTGGTGCAGTGTGTGGAGAGTGTAAAGAGCAAGTAAGGATGGGTGTTTGGGACAGAGTTGGGGAGATGTTGCTATATATTGTTGAGTCATAGTAGGATGAAAGATGGCACAGTAGGAAGAAAAGAAGAGAGGATAAGCTGCAGAGTAGCATAATTACTTCCAGGAATCTATATTTTATATATGTCAGGTAGTGGGGAAGTAGCAATAAAGAAGGAAAAAAGAAGTTGTAAGACAGTAGAAGGTTCAGTGATGGTAGATTCTGAAAGCTGGAAGAGGACAGCTAAGTAAAGGAGTATTTTCTATAAAAGAAGAGAGGTAGGGTGTCCTGGAATATAAGGACTAGAGGAGTATTAAAGGCTAGAGTATAATAATGTACTGAAAATAAGAAGAGATGAGGGTTCATTTGGGAAAATAAAAAATGTGGAATAGATAGGTACTATTAAGGAGAGTTGTGATTATAAATTGATATAATGCAAAACAGTATGGGAGGGAGATAGACAGTTGGGAATGGGGCTGACAATTAAATAGAGACAGGGAAGTAAGAAACAAGAAACAGAAGTATATCTATAGAAGTAGTATGGTCGTTGGAGAAGGTTTTGGAATACAAGTCACAAGTGAAATGTTTATGTAGGAAGTATAATATTAGAGTAGAAGAGTATAGGTGGGAATTGAGGGAGTGTAGGGGAGCAAAGTGAAGCTGAGCGTAGTGGTTTACGTTTGCAGCTGGCTTTAAGAAGTTTCCTTCTTTTAACTGAGATATGGATTGTGACTTATTACCTTGAAGGTTTTTAGCTCTTGTAGCTGACATTAACAACACACAGGAGAATTTTAATTTAAATCTAATTTGATGTTTTTGGCTTTGTGTTATTTTATCATTTACAGCTTGGAACTCTGGCTCTTGCTGACACTAATACTGCCAGAATTCTGGAAATCCGCAGTATGGTGAGCTTTTCTAATGAAAGAAGAGTAGAACTAGACTATATAAAGAAAAGAGACAGTATAGTTAGTATGAATATATACTCAACTGAATACATTGGGAATAGTGAAGGTATGAGTAGATAAAAGTGATTCTTCAATTTGATAAGCTGCATCTATTTATCTGTGCATTAAATGGGAGATGGTAATAAAATATGGCATAATTATAAGCATTACCTTATGAGCCTATACTGTTATTACAAGGGAGAATGGCCTGGCTTCCAAATAAATGTACACCCTACTCTTAGCTTCACTCATCTATAAACTCTTAAAACTACAAACGTTGTCCTTACTTTTACTAGCAGATTAATCAAATACTACACTACCCTTAACCTAAGATCACAATGCCATGAAAACCCTTCATTACTTACCCCTAATAATGGACATCATGGCACTAACTACAGTTTCTCAACAGTAGTCTCTGACATGTAGGATTCCCTTCCACTGAAGATATGGTGAATCCCTTTCTAACAGTCCTTCTTTAACAAGCTTAAAATGCATTATGAAGCCTCCTGTAAATGATATACAATCTGTAGCATAACTTAAACTCATTCCCCTCCTGCTATGTTCTCATTTTCTTTGTACTATAGTCTGTAATTGTAAGTTAAGTATTTACTGTATAAGCTGCATTTTGAGCCAGTTATGAAACTTGTCTTGCAGTCTTAAGGCTGGAAATAGTTTTTTAAAGATGATTTTATATATATATATATATATATATATATATATATATATATATATATATATATATATACATATACATAAATATCTATATAATCTTAAATTATTATAAGATTATATAGATATAAATATTTATATAAATATCTATATAATATATAAAAATAAAAAAGGTATATGTCCTTTTCCCCACAGTCATGCGATCCTGGAGTTAGAATATATAGTTGGGGGGTTATTATTCACTAAAACCAAAGTTGGTGGGGAGCTTCACCCCCACCCCACACCCCCGTGTGGGGGCTGTGCCCTCCACACCCCCCAACTATATCTTCTAACTATATATTCTAACTCCAGGATTGCACTACAGTGGGGAAAAGGACATATACCTTTTATTTGCCTTTTTCTAATTGTCGGGCAAATGAACTGTCAGACAAATGAAGGTGACCTATATATATATATATATATATATATATATATATATATATATATATATATATGTGTGTGTGTGTGTGTGTGTGTGTGTGTGTGTGTAGGGGGGGCACTTAAAATAATCCCAACAAAACTAAACACAAAATATCAAGAAAATTGAAGTTATACTAGAGAAGGGTTTATGCCCTTTCCCTACTGTTGTGTGATATTGGAGTTTGTATAAATAATTAGATTGCCTACCTGCAAAAACATTGGTTTTGATATGGTTAGATTTTGTTGATAGTTTGTGTTTAGGCAGCATGAAAACTGGAAGAATGTGTGACAAAGCTTAATGACTGTGAGAAGTACTGAAACAGGCTGTTTAACTAAAGAATTGAAAGAGATTCAATTAGTGGTAGAAGTGGGGCATATACAGCATGCACAATGTGTACTGGGGATTCAGGAGTAGAAGCATTACTTGTCACATGTGAGGGCTGGTTTCAATTCCCTGTCAGTGCAACCTGGCATTTTAGACTAGCAGTGCAGAAGATGTGAACAAACTGCTTCCTATGTGCCAGGGTTTCGGTCCATCAAGCTCCATTGGTGTACCGTGTGACTCTGAGCAAGTCATTTAACCAAATGGTATTCTTGGGGAAACTCGGATAGGCTCTTCAGTAGTCTCCTCGACTGCATGCTTAGTAATCGCTTAAAAACTTGGTCTTCATGGAAATACTGCCTGGCATACCTCTCAAACTCTTAGCACAAGAAATCTGGACAAAGCCAAAAATAATGGGGGGGGGGGCAAGGGCCCAAAAATAGGTACAGATTTTAATTATTACTCTTATAAACTTAGAAAGTAGCTAGAATAATAAGTGCTGTGTAAACATACATTTTATGAAGGATATAAAGTCTGAAACCCAAATGTCTGCCATTATTTATGGAGTCCAATCCTCAATGATTTGCCAGAAAAACACAACATTTGTATGAAACAGACCAAAAATAAGAGACAAAAATCTGGACGTTCTGTGAAAATCTGGATGTTGAGAGGTATGCTGCCTGGCAAAAATATGTCTGACATCACTGGTACTACTATGTCTGTTTAGCAGTTAGCACAGAGGATTAAGTTTATGAGCTTGTTAATAAGCTGCTTCCTGTAGTCCAGGGTTTGATTCCCCAGCCTGCATTTGCCTACTGTGTGATTCAGAGCAACTCACTAAACCAGACAGTGCTCTTGAATGGTTGGGATGCTGGACAAGGCTCCATCAATGGTCTCCTTGACCCTATACCTTGTAACTACCTATGATCGCTTTTGTATATATGTTTGCATTGTGATTTTGCAAGGCCATAACAATTTTCAAAAAAGAAAATAAATAATTAAATAAGCAAGGATGAAAACTAGACTAAAATAATAGTATAAATTATTAAGTGACCTTTTGGAGCTAGCCAGCATGACAGATTATCTCAATCACCAGGAAAAAAGATACAGATGTTTGATGTCTGATCCGAAATGTGTGCATTCACTGTAGTCTGATTTCATGGTAGGAACCTCTAACAACCTCAATGAAGAAGAAGAAGACTGTAGAGACCCTACAGGGTTAAATGGGACAGGGTGCCCTATCAGAAGGGGGCCAAACCATGTAGGGCTAAGTTAACCAGCACTAGAACTTTAAAGGTGATTTGAGGCTTTATGGGAAGCGGGTGCAGACTCCACAGAGCTGGGGTATGTAATGAGAAGTACTAGTAAATAATGGTGATATGGAATTACATGCAAGCTATAAACAATCCTGTAACATTCATAGAAGCCCTGTGTGAAGAGAGTTGCAATAATTATGATCAGATGAGACCACAGCATGTGCCACTACTCTAATGTCCTTAGATGGGGTAAATGTTTGTTGCATAAAATGTTATGCAGATGGAGACAAGATGTACAACAACAGAATACATCTGATCCCTGAGTGTCAGGCTGTTGTCAAAAGGCAATACCAAAATTCTTCACCTTCTCAACAGACTCTGGTTTATCATCATCCTAGGCAATGATAGGATTCATGATGGGAAAGTTAGAAAGCCTAATTCTGGCATGTATACTCATGGTCACTGCCTTGGGGGGCATTAAGTCAAAGATCATTACAATACTTCCAGCAATGGAGGAATTCCAAGTTCATGCTTTTGGAATTCACAGCAAGCAAATCATCCTTAGGACAGGGGAGGTATAGATGAATACCATCAGATTAGCAATGATGGTCTATGAATGTGTTCACCCAGTGGAAACATATATGCATATAACAATAAAGGGCTTAAAAATCAGTCATTGTGGGATACCTGAGGTCACACAGTAAAAACATAGGGAATAAACATCAGAAACTATCCTTTAAGTATGATGGGACAGTACCTGAAGCTTCAGTAAATCTGTAAGTGATCTTAATAAGATTTTGTGGTCCACATATTGAATGCTGAAGAAAGAGTCACAAGGACCAGGAGAGAGGAAGAACACTGATCTCTAGCTATGAAATGGTCATTCATAAGCCTATTAATAACTGTCACAGTACTATGCTGGATGTGGAGACTGGAGTGGAATGGACAGTAAACATGATACTCCTGTAAAATTAAGTTAAGTTGCAAATAGATATAATTTTCAATAACCTTACCTAATATTAAAGAGAAGCTCAGAAATCAGGTAGTAATTATCAAGACTATCTGAATCAAGTGTTGACTGTTGTAGAATGGAGTCAAAAAGGCCTCCTTTAAACAAGTTGGGTTGGGAGGGTGGCCTAATGGTTAAGGTGTTTGCCTTACAAACACAAGGTGCAGGGTTTGAGTCTCATAAGGGATAATTGGCTAGGCTTAAAATGGCTCACAAGGGCAGTTAGCTTAGTATGAACCTATGAATCTATGAAGATGGGAGGATACCAATATTCAAAGATGAAAGGATTATTTGATGAAGCATTGGCCCAAGCAGATGAAGACAAGGCAGGTTGCATGCTTGAAATAATTGGTGATGAAATTACTGCAATCTGCCATTTTAAACTCAGTGCAGGCAGAGTCTTAGTTTGGAATAAACACATTTCCTGAGTTTATATTGGGGGGGGGGGTATGTCTGTCAGTGATGCAAGCCTAACTACAAAGAACTGTAATGCTAATTCACATCTCTTAGAAGAACATGGCCTTTGGGTAACAAGACAGGCTGGATTGCTAAGTCTGTCAACCATCTGAGAAACAGCAGCTGGTTGATCTGATGCAGATGAGATCTCACTGGGTAGAAATGCTGCCTTTTTATGAGATACCTCAGGTTGATAAGCCCATAGTGATCATGTAAGCCTAAGCACAGCATCAGCGTGAGCAGGACATCTTGATTTATGTTCAAGCTTCTGCTAGTCTTCTCATACTATGGAACTTAGAATGCAAACATGGCTCATGAGGAACAATGTTGGAATGATGTACACAAACCATGACAGGCAAATCCAGAAATAATCTTACATCATTGTCATAAACTACACGTAAATCATCAGGCCCATCAGCACTGGGCAGTGGGCACCAAAGGGAACTGGTGGAAGGCAGTATCAAATTGATCTATTGTCATGGACCTGAACTTCCTGTATTCCATCAATTCAAGATGGGAGATTGTGTCTGGGAGGAAAATAGCAGGGTAAGACCAAGAGATAGGTTGCACCACAATGTCAGATGCTGACACCAACTTGGAACACATAGTTAACAGTTGACTGAATCTATGGGTGACAGAAATAATCTGAGGAAAAATAAAAACCTATATAATACAGAGGAATTATTTAATAAGAGGTGCAAACCCATTGTCAGACCTTTTGTTGAACTCAGCTAAAATAAATCATTTAGATGACTCCAGCAGTGAGTCAACAAGGAAATCTGTGAACTCCTGATACCTAATACCTCACTAAAAGAATCACAGGCCTAAAGCAGATGCCGTATGCTGAATGTCTAAAAAAACTCCACCTATACTCTGTCGCATATCATCTACTCAGAGGCGATCTCTGCTTAACATACAAGGCCATGTCAAACCCAGAGCTGTTGGACATGCTACACTTAAAGAAATCCCAATCCCTCAGAGACACATGCTCCAGGGATCTAAACCTTGTCATCACAATGAACAAAACATGCTGGAGGGATAGGTTTCTGACCCAGAGACTCCACAGACTCTGGAATAGACTGCCCATACATGTCAAGCAGAGTGCCTCTTTGGCCCTCTTCAAAAGGAACCTTGATGATTGGATGGGAGATAGGAAATTTACCCTGGGGATCACATCAGTCACCCTCCTAGACAGGGGTCCAGGGAAGTAAATATTGTGGGAAGAAATAGCCAGGGAATTGTTATGGCTAGGTTTGTATAGGCCATAGGGCTGATAGCCTAGTACCAACCTATGAACATATGAAGAAATCTCTTAACTTTTGAGGGTATGACATATTTAAAATAGTATGCAGATTCACTTTTACCTCCAGTCAGTTGAAAGAATGAGCAACAACAAATAACAACCGCACCCTGATCCTGGCTGTCCATGGGTGCTGTATCATATACAAACTTGGGGCAGTGATGTCATAAGAAAAGGATAAAATCACTGCACAATAACAAAGGCATGCAAGATTAAAAAGCAATGTAGACTTGTCTGTGTATGTGAGGTAAATTTTTGTCTGTTAATCAGGTAAGCCTACTGGACAAAGTCCCCCTTTTCAGGGTTGACCAAGGAGCACTGTCTGGTTAAGTGACTAGCTCAGGAATCAAACATTATACCAATGACTATAGGAAGCATTATGTTAACAGCTCAAAGTCTTAATCCTCTGCACATTTTATGTGAACATGCTCATAATGGATTCAAATAAACCTGCTACTAAATTCTTCAGGAATTGTTTATCAGTTTGTTATTTATACTTTGCTGACCAGGTTAGTCATTCTGGGTCCATGGCATCTTTTCATGGTAAACCCAAGGTGGTAATCATACTGTCAAGGGGAAATTTAGTAAAGACATTGGAAAGCTACCCTACTTTCAATAAGTGCTGTGGGATCTTTACATCCACCTGAGCTATCACTGACTCAGGCAGCTCAGCTGAGGTTTGTTTCAGCAGTTTGATTTTGGCTGTGCTTAAATAACTGTTCACTGCCATTAATCTGCATTAATGACCCAGCATGACCTACTTAAGCTTCGGCTTTTTTATATTTATTTCTCTCCCAAAAGGTACATATCAACAGCTCCTGGATGTGCAGTGTAATCTACTTAATTTATACCTCTCCATGTATAATTACCCTTTATAAAATAGACTTAGGTGGATGCCCTTTCCGAATACTCGAAGAGCCATGTATGTATCCTTAAAATAGTTTTATTGTGCTACTTTATCGTAAAATTGCTTTTCTACCTGTCTGAAGATTATGTCATTTTACTCAAAATATGCTTCCTTTACATATAAATGAAAGAGATGATCCAATTATTTGGGGAAGGAGACAGATTTCACTTTAAAATACTCATGTAAGATTTAAACGTTCATGCTTTTATACGGATCTGAAATTTGATTTTCAAAATGCATTCAAGTTTGAATTTACCAAAAGTACCATTTCAAAGCTTAGCTCTTAGTCTCTGTGGCAATGGAATATTTCATCTCTACTTTCTTCTGTTTTGTTCTGCCTGCCTTAGAATGCTGTCATGAGGTCAACATTCTCTTCATTTACACTGACAGAATGCATTTCACTGAGGACAAAGGTCATTCTGTATCCTGGGGATTCAATTAGTTAACAGGCTCACAGGAATAAGAGATAATGCACTGCAAAGGACGATGGAAGAGGTGATTTTCAAGTATCAGTTGTGAAACAATTGTTCTAAAATCTGTGAACAACACTATCCCTAAGATTAAGAAAAGAGCTTAATCGCTGATGCTAATTGCCCAGTGTAGGTTGGTCAATTAGTGCAATGGTGAGAAAATGTGATTCAGAGACAGGTATTACTGAAATAAGAAAGCCCTCATTATCATCTTATTACTATGTCTCTGAACTGAACAGTAGCACTGCCAGACCTGACTGTGCTAGCATTCTCCATAGTGGCCCATTCATTGCATTAGTAAAGACACATACACACACACACACACACACACACACACACACACACACACACACACACACACACACACACACACACACACACAGACACACACACTCATGTAGCCTTATTCATGCTCCTATGGACATGCACACACACTTCCACACATATACACACACAAACACCCCAATCCCACCTCTTTGCTGAACTTACTTCCACTACAAGTACTACCATAGGAGTGAATGGCTGACCACTGTGTTTTGTTGGTGGTCACTTTTTCTTCCTAGAGAAGTATTTTACTTGAGTGATGCAACTGATAAAATTGGGAGTTGTGGACATTTCCAAGGAAAAGTACATGGCTAATTAGCAGTGGCAGATTTACCGGGGGTGCTAGAGGAGCTATAGCTCCCCCATTAGTATCAGCCTGTCAAGTGTACTGCTTTTGGCAATTCTTTCTGTTTTTTTTCTTCTGTTGTGTCCCCTTTAACAAGTGACATATTTTTTTTCACTTCGTTGCTAAAATGTGATTGGACTGCAAGGGTCAGCTCCTTGACAGCTGATTTTGAAAGTTCTATCAAATTCTAGAGTCATGCTTCCACATCTGGATTGGACGCTGCAGAACATGTCATGAAATCTGTGGTTATCCATTCCTTCTGACCTTGAAGTTCAACATGATTTTATATCTGCCATTACTGCTGTTTCAGCCTATCATGTTTACAGCCATTTTGCAGTACATTCCTTTCTTTTTTTGTTAAATGTCTCCTTTACCAAGCGAGTGATAGTTTTTCTCAGTTTGGCTCATTGTCTCTTAAATGTGTTTGGAATGTGAGGATCAGTTTCTTGTCCAATAGAGTTCTGGAGTCACTATTCCAAGCCTGGATCAGAAGTTGCAGACTGCATGTTTAAATCTGTGGTCATTCAGTCTTCCTTGGAGTTTGCTTTTACACCTGCCATTGCTGCGGTCATAGAAATTATAAAACATAAGTGTAGAGGTGTATTGAGGTAAGAGACTTCAAGATTACATGACATTTGGAAGGGGGAGGGCGGGGTTAGTTTGTCAAGTTATTTTTGCTTTTTTAGTATACTGCTCAACTTTTCCCAAGTTTGCAGAAAACCCCCAATTACTGCCTTATATTTTTGGTCTGCTCTTAATAAAAATTGTTGTTTTATGACATGTCTTTATGGAATGCAACTAGCTGGCAAACAGTTTGGGGTTAATATTTTATATGTTTCAGAAAATGCATGAAAAGCTTGATATTGCAACAGCTTTCTAAGTGCACTACTTAAAATTCTGTCCCTGTTTTTTGGGCTTCTGCCGTCCGTTAATTTTTAGCTTTACCCCAGATTCTTGTGCTAAGAGGTTGTGGGTGCAAGTGGTTTTACTATATTGTTCTGAAAGTAATGTTCTGGAATACTTTTTGTGCCATTGTGTATATTCATTTGTTCACAATAAGATACCAGAGGTACACATGGTCATACTATAAGTATCTGTAATACATGGTCACATCTGTGTGTGCCTGTGAGTGAGAGTGTGTGTCTATTTGTGTTTGTGCAGTGGACTTTTCTCTCAACTGCCTTCAGTTTTGCCTCATATTTGGGTCTGTTCCTCCTAAAAATTGCTGTTTTCTGGGAAATTGTTATTAATTGTAATCACTAGATTATGACAGATATTACGTTTCAGACTTCCTATACTTCAGAAAATGGTTGCTAATACAAACTCTTTTATCTTCCAGGAGTTTTCTTAGCGTATAAGAGCAACATATAAAATCTGTCTTTGAAGGATTTTTGTCTTTATTCTTAAAATAAGACGTTGAGAGGGAAGATGGGTAACGATGGATTGCACTGCATCACATGATTCCAACAGCAGGGAAATTAAATACATTTTTGCGCTATCATTTATAGATTTATTTGATTGCAAGCAGACATTTGAGATGTATATCATCATAAAAGTGGTGCATGTGTGTGTGTGTGTGTGTGTGTGTGTGTGTGTGTGTGTGCATGTGTGTATCGGCGAGCACATATATAATTCTTCTCAATATTAATAAAAAAAGAGATGTGAGGATGCCAATATTCAAAGCTGAAAAGATTATTTGATGAAGCACTGGCCCAAGCAGATGAAGACAAGGCAGGTTGCATGCTTGAAATAACTACTGATGAAATCAGTGCAATCTGCCATTTGAAACTCAATGTGGGCAGAATACCAGTTTGGAATAAACAAATTTCCTGAGTTTATCTTGTGAGGAAATACATCTCTCAGTGATGCAAGCATCACTACAAAGATGATATTAACAGCCGCCTGTTCTATTTAGTAGGTGGCGCTGTATGCAGTGGATAAGCATGCATAAGATCATGTTTACTTTCTTCTGCATTGATGTAAATGCATGCCCACAGTTCTTGACCTCTACTTACATTTCCTAGGTAAAGAAAAAATAAAACTATGTTTAGATCCCTGAAGTTTGAATGGTCATCCCGCCAACAAACTCCAACTCTACATTGATTAGAAATGGAAATAAATATTTCATTAAGGCTTGGTGATGTGCACATCCTAATAAATAAAGCCCACCTCATCCCTCGAGTAATTATCTTTCAAAAATGAGGCAGAAAAATGAATCACAGAGCATCTAGACCCTCAGATCTTTTTGGGATCTGACAACCCACATACCTCTGTATAAGAGGATTTTGACACATGCTTAGTAGGGGGCCTCATTTTCAAACCCTTGTTCCAAGCCTCACATAGTCTAAAACCAGCACAGCCCTGGAAGGAGGTGTGCAGAGAAGGTTGCTATAACTTATTTGGATGCTGGGGACGGTTTGGTCACTATTTCTTTAACTTTCCTAACAATCAAACATAAGAGATTTGTGGAGAAGGTCACTAGAGCTTTTCTGGATGTGGTGTACTATCTAGAAGAAACATACTAGACTGCATAATTGTAATCCGTATTTTTTTCACTTTACTTACAATCCAACATTTGACATATATGCAAGTAGCTGTCTTTTGGGAAGAGGGGTAAGGAGGCTTCCTGTGCATATAGACTTGACAGTCAAGCTTAAATATGCTACCCTGGCATTTTGTTTGTTCACTTTCAACCCAGTCTAACTTTACAGAGGTACACAGAAGATGTCTATTCGGGGGAGGGGGATAAGGATGAGGAGACATGCTGGGCACCTGTATGACAGCAACAACTTGAACTACATGATTATGACCATTTGTTCTTTTATTTTAATCCCAATCTAATAACTGGGGAGTTCATAGGAAGTGACTATCAATCCTTTTTGGGAGTACAGAGGAAGCTACTATTTTCAGAAATGCTTTATGTATCCTTGCAAACATTTGTCTTCTCAGTTTATTGGGAAATACTATTTTTTTTCAACTTTGAACATTCAGCCTTAGACAAGACCTATTTCTTGAAAGAAAATAAGAATGACGTTTCTTTCATTAGGTAAGATTTTTGTTCAAACCATCATTGGTTCAAAAGGCTGGGAGAAAACAGATGTAAATGCATCTCAGAATATCTAGAACCTCCTGGCTTGTTGGGGCCTAGTCACCCCCAGACTCAGGCTTATTATTTCACTACAGTCTTTGTCATAGCGTAACTATTCATCATAAGTCGAGGTACAGAACTACAAGAAATAACTCCTCATGACGTTGTGAGAAAGCTGGGGGAGGAGGAGTAAGACAAGCAAGAATTATCACTCTGTCTAAATGTAATACTTAGCATTATGGAGTTCTCGTATCCCCTTAATATCTGTATGAAATGCAATCATTACCTGCAGTGCAGAGTTCACAATTTCATATGTACATTCTAGACATGCAGAACATGAAAATGAGGGGCTATTTTACAAAGAAGTGGAACTGTGTCTTACTAAATGACTACTGACATTAATGTGTGGTCAGCAGTAACTCACCCATCTGTAGCTGCTCTGGATCTGCGTGATCTCTGAATTAGAAAGGCTTAGTACAATGTCGCAACCTTTCAAGTTAAGGCGTTCACATTATGTTAATCCTTTCTGAGTCCCTGGGCTAGTTTTTCTAATGTGCTTGAGTATTGCAGGGGAAGAGTGTTTACCAGTGAATCTTTTACATTTCTGTATTTTAGTTTTGTTTAAGATGGTGTGTAAGTCAAGGCCTGCCAAAAGGATTTATTTATTATGTAACAGTAACAGCCATGTTTATAGTGGATCATTAGCTCTGTGAATGGAGGGATACTAGCAGGCATGTAACAGTCAGTGAATGACACTTTTTAGCTGTGTATCAAACACATTTGATGCACAGCTGATTTCATTCATCCATTATATAAGCGTATAGAACTTTACAGTTATAAAATTGTAACTCCATCACTGGCTTTGTCAACTTGTTATAGTTTGCAAAATAATTGTAGATGCAGTCTGACCTCCATTGAAAATGGGCTATGCTGAGATACAATCTCCAAGTCAAATAAACTCAAGTACCTAAGTAACTATATTGGGATAAAGTGTTTAGCTGAATACTGGCTAGTAGCCCTACCATGAGGAGCACTGGATAGTAAGCTGTTCAGAAATTCCTGACCATTTTGAAAAGCATCTAGTTCCTTTTCATTTTCAAAAACATTTTTTTTCCTTATAAGCAAAAGCCATAGAAGGTGGGATGTAAACCACAGCCTTCAAATTGTTCTCCTTTAGATTCTGTAGCTGTGGAGCCATCCACTTTACTTTCTCCAGTTATAGATCATTGCATGGTAGGCATGCACCATATGGGGTGCCTTCCAGTGATTAAAGAAGAACTCCTTCTCCTGTAGAAGTAACAACACCTTTCTTTTCTTTGACAGCCCAGGAAAAATGTTTTGCATTAGGATGAGGTCTCGCCTTCCTTATTCTGTCTGACTATTTAATAAAGACTTAGAGCAGAAAGTTTACAAACTGGAAGCAAATATCACTGGGCCCAGTCTTCTTATACTCTCCCTAAGGATAGAAATGCTGATGCTGGTGAAGACCTATTTCTGTATCTTATCCACCATTGATTCTAGTGGGTGGCCACGGTGGTGCAGCGGTTAGCATTATCACCTCACAGCAAGAGGTTCTCTGGTTCGATTCTCAGCTTGGGTGCCTTTTGTGCAGAGTCTGCATGTCCTCCCTGTGGTCACGTGGGTTTCCTCCGGGTGCTCCGGTTTTCTCCCACATCCCAAAGACATGCAGTAGGTGGATTGGACACTCTAAATTGGCCCTAGGTGTGAATGTGTGCGTGTGCCTTCTGTGGAAGGTTGGGCACCAGGCTGGCAACTCAGCACCGTAAAACTCCACTGTTAATCATGAGCGGACAGATGATCTGCTGTGGTGACCCCTAACTGGGAAAAGCCGAAAGAAGAAGAAGAAGAAGATACACCATTGATTCTAATGACTTGATTTTCCATTCAAGGGTCTTGATTCCTCCTGAAGCTTGATGCATTTTTCCTGCCTATTCTGCTATATGAGTAAGCTGGGAGGTAGAGACTACCAGGTCTTTAATATTGTACTGTTGTTTATACTGGGCAGGCCAAATTGCCTATATTTCTTTTAAGACTGATTTTACAATTTTGTGAGGCCTGCCAGGGCCACATTCGTGTGTTCAGGCTCTGCATATTGCATATTAATTGATGTAATTTGCAATAACCTGGGAGCCAGGCTGAGTTCAAGTGTGCAATTTGCTTAGGAATTAAGCCCAGTCCATTCATATATTGTACATGTAGCAAGCAATGATTTTTTTGGGATGTTGTTGATACGGACTGTGATAAGTGAACCCAGGCTCCTGACTCCATCTCCCATTTTCATTGTCTTCAAGCAAATGGAATATGAATGAGAACATCACTGTTTACTCTGCTAATATACCCCTGTTGAGATTATTTAATTAAACCTACAGCAGTGTTCTTACCAGAAGATCTCTTAACTCATTACAGCAGAGTAAGGCCTGCAGGCCTTTCTGCAGTTACAACCTACTGATGCCTCTAGGTGTCAAATATTGCTTGTTCATATTTGTATTAATAATTCCAAAACCATACCACCTACAAGCTATTAAAATATTTCATCTTAAATTTTACACAAAGGCAAACACAACTGTATTGATATTTGATCATGGAGATATTAATTGTTGTGCATATAATATTTATTTATATTGTCATACATTTCATGTTTTTTCTAAATCTCTGAACAATCAAATAGCACAGACAGAACTGTTTAGCCTCATATGAAGGCTTTCAGCTGGATGAACATAATTTTGCTGACATATGTGTGTGTGACTTGAGTAGTTGCTGAGGTAGTGTAAGTTGTTTACAAACTATTACAATTGTCATAGTTACTATGTTTAATGTGACTTATAAAATCCAGTTTAATACCTAGAACCATAGTCAATAGTGAAGAGTTTGACATTTACTCGTTTAGTAACCCCCATGGTTCTAGCGATATAAACATGTGATGACATAATATGATTGTATCAAAAAGCTTAGGCTTCACCCATTGGAAGCTACAGTGCAAACTTCTAGTGCTGCATTGTAGGGAATGAGTTACCTTCTGCAAAAATAAACAGAGGTAGGGATTTACTTCAGGTATATATGGAACTATGAAGCCCTTTCTAACAGCATCTACAAGGGTGTCTCTAGCCCAAACTCATCTCATCTCCACACTATTGTATGCCTCCCCATCCTTTATAAACCTTTCAAAATCTAACCTTCAGAAACTTGCCATGGCCTATCATAGCATTGCCAGGTTTGCCACAGGTTCCCCATTTCACACCCATCATTGTGTTAACCTCAAAAAGCTTGACTGGCTCGAACTCCAAAATCTTATTCTCGTACATCAATTAGTTATCACCTATAAAATCCTCCACTACCCTTCTAATACACCCATACTAAATAACCTTGTTGTCCCTTACAGGAATCTTACTTCCCTTCGTTCAGCCAACAAACTACTAGTTGCCACTCTCAAAACACACAACAAAGCTGGTGACTCCTTGTTTACAAACGCCATTGGCTCATACTGGAATAAACTTCCCATAGAACTGACCGCTCTAGGCTCTTCTCAACTTTTCAAGAAACAACTGAGGAACTATTTAAGTCTCACTGGCTATGCCCCTGCTCAAACCCTGACTGACCTGAGCATCCAACCCTCATCTCATTTCTCTCCATTTACCTCTATGCTTGTCCCTATCACTAATACTACCCCTCTTCTGCAACTATCTACTATCCACTTGGATACTACTTTACCTCTGCAACCTGTTATCCCCCCAGATTTATAGGTTGCTCCCAGCTATGCAAATCTGCTTCTTAATCTATTGCCCTGGCACAAAATGATTATAACAATTGTAAATACTGTAAATACTGTAAATACCTTATAGACTCTTATGTAATTTACTACTTTCTTTCTTTTATGGCTGTACAATTCCTACTACAGCAAAGAGTTTGCAAACATAAATCATCTCTCTATGTTATAGCTATAGCTTTGTTAAGATTGCTAATTATAGTTTCGTTTAAGTTTTGCTAATTATAGCTATTGTCAGTTTGCTTTAGTACCATTACTATGATACATTGGACTAATTTTCTTGTCATGCTTATAATTTTGCATCCCGTTGTACTATTTTTATGTTACCTTCTAGTATATAGTGGAGCTTTTCTCCTCGGGCCTCTGCTGAAAATGGACATGTATCCAGCCAGACTAGCCCAGTCAACAAATGTAAAATAAATAAATAAAATAAATAAACTATTTTCTGAAAAGTACTGATTACATAATCTTACAGATAGCAAGTAAACTGTGTCCATTTGTTTTTAAAATGCAATAATCAGACCATGAATCATTTAATTCAGGATGATGGCTTAATTGTAATGGCAGATGGGATGAAGTTCAGTTCCAGGTGTAACAGGACTTCCAGTGTGGTGTTAATGGCTAAGGTCAGTCTTTAAAAAAAAACATCCAGATCTGTAACTATAGAGTTTAGTACCCACCCCTGCCTAATTGTGATTGCTCAGTGACAGCTTGTAAATAGTGATATGTTTATGTAAAAGTAGTAATGACTTATTAGGTGACAACCTAGTAACTTGTTGTTACCTTAAAAGAAAAGAACAGTTTGACCATTGACAAGCTGTTAACCCATTCATTGCCCCCTTCAGGTTTAGTCACAGAACATCTGCCCTCTCTGCCCTTCCTGTGACTCACAAATCTTCTACCATTTTATAGGTTGTTACTAAGCATGAGTTCTAGGAGTGCAATGAGGAGCCTAGGTCAAGTTCTCCATTGACCCATAGTGTTGTCTGATTATGTGATTTGAACTTTAAACCACTGCCTAGTAGAGGAAGCTGTCAATTAATGATACCTTCAGGAAAGTTGGGATGATGACGATGATGATGATATTAACAACTGCTTGTTATATTTGGAGAGTGGAGCTGTGTGCAGTGGATAAGCATGCATAAGATCACGCTTGCTTTCTTCTGCACTGATGTAAATGCTTGCTCACATTTCTTAACCTCTATTTACATTTTCTAGGTAAAGAAAGTCAGAAATGAAATTACGCTTGGGTCCCTGCAGTTTGAATGGCCATCCTGCCTTCAAACTCCAACTCTTCATTGCTTAGCAAATGGAAATAAATATTTCAGTAAGGGTTGGTGATGTGCACATCCTAATAAATAACAAAGCCCACCTCATCCCCAAAACAAGCTTATAGATTGACCTCTATTTCTTTAGTTTCCTTTCCTTAGTTTCCTTACGAGATCATAAAAATGAAGTTTATCCATCATTAAGAAGCATTTTATTACATCTTAGGTTCTATCTGCAACAGTTAATAACTTCAGATCTTGCCTCAGAAATGGCACACTCCTTGTCAAATTGATTGACATTCTCTCATAATCATGGATCTTGAGCAAAGAATTATGGGGGCCAGTACAGAATAATAAAGCTCTTCTGAGCTTCCAGTAATTGAAAAATGCTGATCAAAGCATATATAATGGAAGTTCACTTCTCATTAAAACTGTTAATTTTATTCAATATAACCTAAAATAAAGCTTGCATGTCAGCAAAAATCCTTCACATATTGATGGGGACTTGGATGTGTTACTTATAAGTTTTGACACATCAAGTTACAACATGCTCTTTGCTGAACTTAGACTATATCTGAAATCCATTACTAGGCAGTAGTTTAATAGTCATTTGTTGAAGAATTTTTAACAAGTTAAGTGGATGAATGTGGTTCTGCTTCAATGGAATAAGTCACAGTATATGCAGTACACAGATAATTCATTTATGGGAAAGTTATTTACTCAACAAGCTTGACAACTCTAGCCTACACTTTGCAGAAAGTTAGTATACCTTGATTCAGCTTGGCTTCAACCTATCCAAATTGATGTCAGTCCTTTTAGTAAAATGGTTCCCAATCAAGACAGTCCACTTTGTATACTCGTTTAGTAATGGCTCTAGTAATTAAACGGTATATCACTTCAAATGTCTATATAAAGGTTACACCAAAACAGAGTACTTCTCTTGATTTGGCAGTCTGGCTTTTTGATAACAAATATGACACAGTTACTCTTTGTACTGCTTTATGCTGTTGTATAGTTGTCAGTATTGCTAATGCAGTTACTCTTAATGTAATAAGTCACAATTGTGACAATAACATTTCCTCACATTAGAGAAATACCCTGAACCTCCCTTAATATCAGAAAAGTCTGAAGCACATTGGCCATCTTTACACACACACACACACACACACACACACACACACACACACACACACACACACACACACACACACACACACACACAATAAAGATTAAAAAAAAGTAAATAAAAAAAAAATAACAAAAATGTTACAGTTTACAGAAACCCTGCTTTGAAGCCACCATTATGCCTACACACACACACACACACACACACACACACACACACATGCACACGCACACACTTGAAGTAATAAATGTCTGACACAGCAAGTTTTTTTTTACAGTTGATTATCACCCCACATAAAAGCAATACCAAATATGTAATGCTTTTAGTATGCAACATTTTCAGATTTGCATGGCCCATCCCTGAGAAAGCCTTAGTCCTTTGATACAAGACTAGCTTCATCATTTTGGAAACATTGAGTTTAGGCTGATGTCAGTTATGAAACATGGAAAAATAAGTATCTGTTAATGACAAGTGTAGACTTATATCATAATGGTAATGAAGCATTTAGCATGTACAATTTGTAATAACAGGTAAGTTGCATGAGAAGTGAAGGGATTAATTACATTGTCTTCACAAGTACTGCTAAGACTCTTTGTAAACATGTTTACTAGTAGGAGGAGGGTATTGACAAAACCACTCTTAGATTTTTTTGATAATCAGTATGGAAAATGGGCAGTTGAACAGGCCAGTAGCGTTCAGATGCAGATGTGCCACGTTCTCTACACAAAGAACAGCAAGAGCTGGCCAATTCACAGAGTATTCACCTGCTCCATTTCACTGGCCATGTTTTACTTTGGAAGACTGAACAGAATTCATCAGTTCAAAGTACACAGCCTCCATTTGCGGGAAAGCACACAATGCTCTGTATTATATAGTTATTCATTGTTTTGGATACCTCATTATGGAAAGATAATAGGAAGGCATTCATTTGTGCCAACAATGACCCAAGTTTGGGATTGGGCTCAAACGCAGGGTAGGGCCAACTGGAGGAGGGAGTAGAATGAAGTGGATGATGGCTCGCCAAGGAGTTGGGGAAGCCTGATGCCTGTGTGACCACAGCTGCAGGCCAGGAGCCTCACAGGTCATCTGCTCAGATTACAGGGGGAAGCAGCCATGTCTGTGTAATGCCATTACACTAGCCACTCCATAAGGTAAGCACTTGACTGCCTGACAGAAGGATGATGACTCCCTACTCCATGACACAATTCCCCGATGTTTCCCTTGCTCCCCAGGACTACATAGTGATACCACTGAAGTTGACTTCCTTAGGAGTTGGGGGCCCACCCAGCAAAGAGCTATGTGCTAGAAGGGAAGAATGAAATAAAATGAAAAGCAATAGACAGCCAAGTGGAGGTGGGGGAAAATCAACTGCATTGCTTTCCCAAGCACATGCAAAATACAGGCAATGTTTTTATTGTGTGATTGAACAGCATTCAGCCATGCAAAGTACATTAACCACTGTTGAATTAATATTGTCTTCAGTTGCAGGAAGGTTCAGTGGACGAATCTTGATATCTGATACTGAAATTATCACTGACAGGCAATGTAGCACTTATCTCACTCCTTCAATGTGTGCAGACTTCGGACCACTCAAAAACTCATTAGTAAGAAAGCACATCAAAAGTTGCTCTACAGAGGTGTGAGCAAAAAAAAAAAAAAAAAAAAAAACAGTAACATGACAACTCAAGCTAATATGCTTGAACAGATGCAAGTCCACTCAGCTGTAATGAACAAGTGTCTATAAGCCAACTAAATCAGCCTCAGCTGCCTTAGATGTATATCAACTACAGAAGACAGGCAGAATAAGAAGTGTCTTTATGACAGCAAAAAAAATACTCAAAGATTGATTCACTGCATTGATGATCAGTCTTTTTCGTTTCAATTTAAATGACAATGGTATGAGAATACTATAGATCAAACTGATCACGATAGTCTTATGTGGTTAAAATCTCCTACAGATAAAACAATCTCTGTGAAGGGGGATCAGAAAGGTGTGTTTTCACCTGCTAATACTGTGATATACTGGTTAGCTATTTCTGTCTCCATAATGATAGCAAAAGGCATCCTTGAGATGCTGTTATACATTACCATATTTATCTATGTGATGGATTGCATAGTTGTGAAAAAATACATAGCAGTAGATAACATAGCCTATCTGTAAGGAAGAGAAGGCAAGTACAAAATAGCTACAGTGCTGCCTTATGCTAGGTAATGTTTACAAATCCTTTTAATTCTCAAGCCATAAATGCTGTGACACTGAATTGATTGTAAAGAATAGGACTGAATGGACTGAGTATTTTAGCAATTTAGCTGCATCTTCATTCTGGGGGAAAGGGGGTGTAGCTACGGCATTCTTGCTTTATGTATGCGTGATCTACAGGATGTTTATAACTGAATCATTTCCATGGTATGCCTAACAGAGATGATTGGTCAGGATGACAACAACAACTGCATCATTGGGAGGACTAGACATCAGACATGCCACAACAACCCCTGCACTTTGAAAGAGACCCTTTTAGGAAAGTGTCTGAAACTCTCACTCACAATCATTTTGACTATAACAAATTAGTTTTTTTTCTCTGACACATATCCAAGAGTTTTTGTCAGAGTTGTAAATGATAACCACACAGGTACATGACATTGTCAAGCTGATGTCTGTGGACCCCTGTATAAAAAGTTGCTAGCATGTTCAGAGAATTGCTGAAACCAATGTAGAATCTTGTTGCTAAATATCCCATTATCAGCACTCAGCTATAGCAGAAGATTTGGACAGCTTTGGATGTGGTTCTTCAAATAACTCACCTGAAGATGTTAATGGGAAAAGAGCAGAAGACTCTGGCGATGCTGAGCTGGAGATGACTAAAATGCTTTGCTCTAGGTCATTTACCAGATTATAACCTAAAGAGTTTGGAGGTGATGTCAGCTTTGGGTTTGGGCACTCTTTGATGACCCTTTTTCAGCTACATATGTAAGGCTTAGATATAAAATATTTTTCAGATTCAGCCAGAGGTGGGTTAAATAATCCTTGGGCCCTGGGATATTTTCAATAATTGGGTCCACCCATTTCTTATTTATGACTGCACATGCATAAATTCTTCCATCTAGATTCACCTTCCTGATTAAATTAAACATATACTAACCCACATGATTATTTTTAATTATATTTATTGTTTTATAAATCTGAATTTCATTGAGTATATTTGGGATGTCTTGAGTACTTCTCAGCCTAAAGTTAAATGACATTTTTTAACCATTAATAGAGTGACATATTACAATTACTTATATTTAGCTTACCTCTGACTATTGGATATGTCTTCTGCCCCATCAATACAGAGTATACTCCCAAACATTCTCTGTATTCCATTGTCATTCAAGAGTATGTGATATGCCTATGTAAATCAAATTGCTGCAGGACTACAGAACTGTAACAGCAGAAACAGTAAGGAATAATGCTGCTCATATTTTTCACATTATTTTTTTCCTGATCTGTATCTTTTGATAGTAGTAGCCAACCTTTGCTCTATCATACCAGTGTTAATCCCACTGATGACATGTGGTACTGCTTTAATTTGGCACTAATGAGAAGGATTTCCTCTTTACAATGACTTCTGCAGCTTCACATCTCTCTTAATTGTCTAAAACACTACCTGCTATTCATTACGACTGATCAATGTCCACCAGTCCTCCATTCTGCTTGTTGCACATTGTGTTCTTTTCTAAATCCCTTGTTAACTAGTCTTTGGCTACATGGTCATGTCTCTCAGGCTGTGATTTATTCTACCTGTCAAGTTTTCCTCCTTTACCTTTATCTTTTACTTGGAACCCTTGGTGATAATCAACATTTTATGCATATCTAAGTGTTCTTTTTGGGGTATTGATTTTTTTCCAAGTTTAATTGCGTTATTATGTATTTTACTTTACTGTAGTAGCTTTGTATTTAAATATTTCTTTACAGTCTAATGTGTTATTGCCATTAAAATGTTCTTGAGTATAGTAGACACCCTGTTATGAAAATAGTAAATCACATGTTCCTCAAATGTATTTTGTTTTTTCAAGATACATTTTTTTAATTTATAGATTTTATATATTAAATGTGCTTATAAGTTCAATTCAACAAGACAATATCAACATTTCACTGGTTGCTTCTTTGAAGACAAATGTTAAATTTCCCATCTAGTGTTTTAATACACAACGTATGTATATTTGGTTCAATACAAGCACTGGTTAAGAGGTGTAGCTCTGCTTATATAACTACTTCCTCAGAAGTTTCTATGAAGGGATCACAACTGCTCTTCTCCAGTATTAATTCCACAAAGTTGAAAACTGTTATGAAAAAAAATGACCATTATATTTACTCATATATTTCCTTCTGTTATCCACTCACAAATGTGTACATGTTAGTGCTACTAGATTTACTGTTATCCAAGTAGCACTAGTAACAAAACTTTATTAGAGTTTCCTAGCTTATCTTTATTTTTTCACATGCAAACAAGCTATAGCTGAGCAGAATGTCAAGCAAAGTTGACAGAAAAACTGTCAATACTTGTTGAGTCACTGACTCAGTTTGCATCAGTCAACCATTCTTTCCTGTTTGACCCTGAAGATGGCCTATGACATATGTGTCTCCTCAGCACCTACTAGACTGCCATGTATCTTTTCTAAACACTTGACCTGACAGAGACCTAATACTGATTACTGACATAGACACTGAAAAAACACATAGATCAGGCCAGTTTACCATACTGACTTTTTCTTTTTAGTAAATAAACATTAACACACAAAAATATTTAGAGACACAGCCTGTGGCAGGATGAAGACTAGACATGATGCTACTGATAACATTTGGTCACTACAGACACTATGATTTTTATTCTTTTTTTTAAGTTTTTATTTGATTTTGCATATTCCAACAATAATTCAACAATTTGAAACAAAATAAAACAAAACCATATACAAAAGTCCATAACAAGAATTATATAAATAAAACCATTAGTACTTTTCTAATAGGTCACTAAATTTCTGCCAGACTATGTATTAATTAGTTACATTTCTTGTTCTCATTTTTATGGTCAATAATTCATTTTTACAAATAGATTTGGGTAGACAAATAAATTCACTAGTAAAAGAGAGAGTAGTTTTGCATTTCCAGTTTTTAGTTATAACTCTTTGAGCAATAGCTAGGACAGACCAAAGAAGAGGTATTTGCAATATTGGACTAATGTTTATGATTGGGGCATTGAACAAAATCAAGAAATCTATAATAGTACAGTTATCTGACCACAATGTTTGGCAAAAGTTTCTAAAAATCAGTCCAGAAAGATGACACTATGTTGAATTCTATGATCATATAAACCCAATCTGCATCAAGGTCTTCATTACATTTCCAGCATTTTATTTTTTCTGATTTATATATAACAGCAATTTTGTGGGGGCTAGAAAAACTCTGTGTAAAATTTTCCATGTATAAATCTTCTGGTATAGAGAGGACATTGGTTTTCCTGCAGATTTTAAGGATAGTTTCTTACTTTTCTCAGAAAATTCTTCTTTATTTATTTTTGTCGAGTAATTCTAGTATTGACAATTCAGGGGTAAAAATTCATTTCTAATAATCTTATATATGATTGACAAGTATGACTTACCTTTAGATGGATTATTATTTATATTAGAAAAGAAGTCTAGGATTTTTGGAATAGTTTTAGCTTGTTTTTCTAATGCTATTTTAATTTTGTTTTGAATATATTCCTTACATGTTTGTATATGCAACCAACTACTATTTTCCAGACTGTATCTAGCAATCAGATAATCAGCCGAGTATATATTATTCCACTCAGAAATATATGCCAATAATTTAAATTACTATTCTTTAGTCAAACATTTTTCCTTGTATTAAAAGATATTAAGCATCCATTTGTGAGAGCTATAGGAAATAATAATATTATTAATAGATCTTTGATTAGATAATTTGAATTCATAAATCTCTTGAATATTAAAACTTGATTTATGAAAGGGTAGAGAGTAAACTTATGTTTTTTTATTTAATGCATAGTCTTTTAAACCCCCAAAAGATATTGATGTCTAAATTTGTATACGTTTCTATTATATACTTGTTATTATTCATTAGTATATTTTACTGTATTGATTTCCAGCAGGAAACATAAGAGGAGTCAAGCCACTGGAGTATTACTTTAATAATTGCAGATTTAGAATATAAATCAATATTGGGGAAATCACTGCCTCTATCGTCTCAATTTTTGAGGTGCCAGTCTAAGGAGATTCCTGCTTTTTGGGGATACCATAAGTACTTTAGTAAAATATAGTTTATTTTTTAAAATGTTTTAAAAGCGAGAATAATTAATGACTGACTAAAGAATAAGATTTTTGTGGATTATAATATAAGTCTATCTTCAAATGTGAAAAATAATTTATTCCAATTGTCTGTTAATTTGGATATTGTATCAATTAGGTTTTGGTAGTTAAATAAAATGTATTTTTACTATTAGTCTCAATAGTAATAGCTAAGTATTTTAACTGTAAATTGTCCCAGACAATTTTTGGGAAGAGTTTAACTTAGTGGTTATCCCTCTGTTTATAAGCAAGGCTTTTGTTTTATTGTGATTACATTTCAGACCTGAAATCTTTTCAAAAATAGTCCATAGAGCTAACTATATGATCCAATGAGAGTTTAACATTACCACTAGTGAGCAAAATGTCATCAGCAAAAAGTTGAATTTTAGAAGAAAATTTTTCATGTATTTTAAAACCTTTAATGTTTATATGAGATCTTATATAGTTAGCAAATGGCTCTATAATAAGTGCAAATAGCAAAGGGAATAAAGGGCATTTAGGATATCAAAGGGGATAGATACAAAGGAGTTTATTTTGACAAAAGAAATTAAGTTATCATAAAGCTTTTTTAATTAACTTTTTGAAATCAGTGGAAAATTATATTCATTTAGTACTCCGAACAAGTATGACCAATTCACAGAGTATAAAGCTTTATCCATATCTAAGCTTATTATAGATAACTATTTTTTATTTCTGTTTGCCATATCAGTCAAAGGAAAAGAATCTTTTTATATTATCTTGAACTTTGCTATTAACTATAAACCCAGGCTGATCTTCATTTACTAAGCCAATGAGCATTTGATTTCATCTTTTTGACATGAAAATCATGTAGTCTACATTTAAACATAATGTAGGTTAATAAGAAGAACATAGAACAGGGTTCTTATCTGATTTTAAAATGGGTGTAATAAAATAATATCTCCATGATGGGAGAATATTAGATGAACTCTTAACTTCTTCAAAAGCATTTAATAAAATTTTTAAAATATTATCAGGTAAAAGTTTATATAGCTCAGGAATTATCCCATCCATACCTGATGCTTTATTAGTTTTAAGATTTTTAATTTGGCCTTATAATTCCTTAAAGGAAAAGACTTATCAATCTTGCTTTTCTGTTCTTTTGATAGTTTATTACGTACGTTTTCTTTAAAAAAAAATATCCCATAAGTTGCTGTTATCCAGGATTGACTTTGTTTTATTCATTTCTTCATAATATGGCTTTCCAGCGAAACCAAACACAAAATTCACATCAGAAATAAATACTGGGCCAAATGGAGAATGACAAAAAACACCACTGACCAACTAACATCTAGACAGCTAAGAAATTACACTAAAAAGGCCATACTTTCTGATAAACAAAACTACTACTTACAATATCAACAACCTAATCAAAACAACTCACAGAAATTCTGGGCCAGCATCAAGCAATTACTCCACCCAGGTCAATCTACTGCACCAAACCCTCAAAATACAGACCTGAATAATCCAATCCATACAGCTAATACCTTCAATATCTTTTTTACAGATACTATCCAATTACTAGCCAGTCAACTATCACCTAATACCTTCACAATACCCTCATATTCCTCAACCCCACCACCCCCTTTTCATTTCAAACCTGTTACAACCTCATTTATTCAAATCCTTTTGAATAAACTGAAACCATGCTCTCCTTCTGCAGAACTACTGCCTTCTGAATATCTACAGATATCATCCAAGGCCATAGCCTATCCTATTTCCATATTGATCAACAGATCAATTACTGAAGGTTACATCCCCACATTATGGAAAGTCTCCCATATAATCCCCCTACATAAAGGAGGACATTCCAAAGAAATATCAAACTATCGCCCCATTGCCCTACTTTCTCCCCAAGCTAAAATTATGGAGAAGTGTATCCATAAACAATTACTCCACCATCTAATTGAAAATAACTTACTTTCCAACTGTCAACATGGTTTCAGACCCTCGCACAGCACTACCACTGCCCTCGTGCCTTTCACTGACTATATTAACTGGCACTAAAACCTGAATAACCTTTCTTCTGCTCTATTCATCGACCTGTCCAAAGCATTTGACATGGTAAACCACCAAATTCTCTTAAACATCCTGAAATCTCTGTCATTAGACCCACTTTCCATAAAATGGTTCCAATCCTACCTTGACAACCGACAGCAAGCAGTACTTTGGCAAAACACTTTATCCATCCTTCTACTTGCTACCTTAGGAGTCCCTCAGGGGTCCATACTTGGACCTCTTCTCTATATTTATTAATGACCTTCATCTAGCTATCCCACAAGCCACCTGCATACAATATGCTGATGACTCAACACTATTATGTTCAGCTACATCATCCCATGACCTTCATGCTCTCACCCAAAAAGTATTCATCATAGCTGAACAATGGTTCTCTCAGCATTGCCTCCTCTTGAACCCTAAAAAAAACCAAACTCCTCCTCTTCATGCCTACTCATAAGTCCTCCCCTCTCCAATTCTCAGTAACATCTACCAACGATACTATTATATCTCCTGATTCTACCACCAAACTACTCAGTGTC
This sequence comes from Protopterus annectens, assembly GCF_019279795.1. Taxonomy (NCBI): domain Eukaryota; kingdom Metazoa; phylum Chordata; order Ceratodontiformes; family Protopteridae; genus Protopterus; species Protopterus annectens. Next base: position 1,091,455,466 of record NC_056725.1, on the reverse strand, counting down.
ACCATCGACAATAATCTGAGCTTTGACATCCACATCAATAATACCATAAAGACTGTTAATAAAAAAATTGGTACCCCCCCATTGGATAAAACCTTCCTTTCCCCCACTGCTAAAACTACTACTTCCCACACACATTTGATCTCTACACTCCTTTATGCCTCTCCCATTTCTACTATTCTCTCCAAGAATAACCTCAACAAATTGGAAATGGCTTATAATAACATAGCACGATTTGCTACAGGCAACCCATTCCGAACCCATCATTGCATTAACCTAAAACAGCAAGGATGTTTAGAACTACAACACCTGATTACATTTCACCAACTCACCCTTGCCCACAACATTCTTTATAAACCTTCTAATACTCCAAGTTTATCTACCCTAATCACCCCCTATACAAATCTGAAGTCCTTACGCTCATCTCAGAAACTACTAGTCCACACCACTAAACCTAACAACAGAGCTGGGGATTCCCTTTTCTCTAATTCTGTAGGTAAATCCTGGAATCTTCTCCCTTGTGACCTCTCCTCACTAACCTCATTATCTCTCTTTAAAAATAGACTTAAACTTCTCCTCAAAACTCACTGGCTATGACCCTGTTCAAAACTAGACTAGTCTTCTACCTCTACTAATTTGTCTAACCTATCCAGTACTTACTAGCCTCTGCTACTTTTTTTCCATCACATCATATTTTTCTTATCTACCCCTTTTCTTTTTTTTATATCCTCTTTTTACTTTCTCTTCTTAAGTAACTCCTTTGCTACGTTACTACTCACCTAACTTCCTTTGTTTACCTCTGACCTAACCTGACTTATGTCTCCATACCTGAAATTTCACTGTTTTATGATTTTTGTTCTCAATAATATATCCTGTTACAAACTCTGTACCGTTAATTACTTAATACCATTGTTGATGATTTTTATTTCCTTTTTGAAAGTTGCTATTTTTATTAGTATATTGATATTTTTTCTGTGTTGTTTGAACTAGTACTATTGTATTTAGACCATGTCTTGGAGCTTATCTCCCCGGGCCTCTACTGAAAAAGGACATGTATCCAGCTAGACTAGCCCGGTCAACAAATGTAAAATAAATAAATAAATAAATAAAACATTTTAATTTATCTTTCAGATCTGTAGCATTAATAGTCTTTTTCTCTTCTTTATAAACAATCTTCTTGATATGGTTTATTTTATTCATGTTTTTTGATCTAATAACTATTCTATAAATTGTTAAATTCCATAAAATGATTTATCTCTTTTAACAACCATTCATTAAAGCCTTTTATTTTGTGATATATGCCGGGAGTCTTTGGCAAGAAATTAAATTGCGTGGACTTAAAGTTAATTTAAATGTAATAGAATTTTGGTCAGATAAAGAAAATAAAACTATTACTACAGCCTCTATTTTGGAGTATAATGCATTGGACACCAATACTTTATCAATATTGGTTTGAGTCCCAAATGTAAAAGAATAGTGAGTATATTTCAAAGAACCATCTCACCTTAAATCTGCTCTATCTCTCATATACATTGGATTAATATAATGATTTAAATGTTTCACTACTGAAAATAGCCTGATTTGTTTAACATTTTTAATGTCTTTGTCTGATAGGATACAGTTAAAATCACCAGCTATCAACATTAATTTTTTAGAGTACAGTGTTATAATATGTAAGTATTTCTTAACTGTTTTAGACCCAATCCCAGGGATCCAATAGGTATTTATAAGGGTACAGTATTTTTTTATCAATTTCTATTACCACCAATTCCAACATACCATTCTTGTCAGAATATGAATCCACTATTCTAAGTAGATGACATTTTTATCCAAAGAATAAGAACACCTCTTCTTTCTGAACCAAACTGAGAGCCAATTAAAACTGAATAATCTTTTAACAACAAATCTTTTTAAATATTTAGTCAATAAATGAGTTTCCTGTAGAAAAATGATGTCTGCTTTATGTAGAGTCAAATACTTATTTAAACTACCCCTTTAAAGGGTTATTTAATCTATTTATATTTAATGAAAGGCATTTACATGCTGGCATCTATTAGAAGAATAGGTATAGAAACTATGAAATGATTTAGTGCATTAAGCATTACACCAACAAAAGAACAACTTATTATGGGCAAACACAATAAGGATGATGTAAAAATTTCAGAATTAAAAACATTTTTAACCTCCATCATGGAATAAAATATCCCAGGCTTTATGAAAGGTTCATACAAGCCACCTACTAACATCATCATAACAGAACCAATCACATTGCTGCTACTTCTTCTATGTACATAAACTGACATTTTCTAAATAAATATTTTGCACTTTTTAAGATGTTAAATTACTAGAAAACAAACCAAAATCTACTCCGCAAGGTTAATATGTAATACAATCTATCAAATACAGAAACTTTAAATAACCATTTATAACAATTAGCATTAATTAAACATAACATTTATTTACATATTAACTATCATATGGAAGATATGTTCAAACCATTTTTAATGCTTGAAGTATTTATATGAAGTAAGACACTCTGTGTTATGAGTAAATAATGTCTTTTTAAAGTACATGTGCCTGTAATTTAAACAGAATAACACTCATGTCCTATATGTACAACACTGTATAGCAAACAGATTACCTGCACTTATTATACTTTGTAAAAAGGTTATGAACCAGTATCTATATTAACAGTTTGTCTATGTAAATTACTTACATTTCCACCACATTCACTACAAAAACCTCATAACCTATTACAAATTATCATCTAATCTCTTACACAGACTCGAAGCTTAGGAAAACAGCCTGCATATATTTTGGCAATTTAAATTCATATTCATTATCTAACAAGGCTGAAGTATAAAGCAGGCTGCTAATGTCTGTATTTTATGCAGAAATATAAGTTATCTTAATGAAAATGTATGTGTTTTTCAACTTCTGTTATTCCACTATTCCCTATATAAGACACATATCTGAGTCTTCTGACTGATAAAGTGGTGCTACAGCATTATCTAGTATGAACAAATACTTCAACTAGGAATAAAACTCATTAAAAACTTCAGAATTACATTAAAAAAGCAGTGTACCAGCTACAGAGGGAATAGGATACTCAATAGTAATGTTGACAACATTTAACACAAATTTTAACTCAACTATTAACTCAACTATTAGTGTATTATGTTTGAGGCTTAATGAGAACACCTCTATGTGTCCCACATCAAACATATACCCTTTGTGCATCATTTCACTCATTCCCCCTTTCAATAATTTAACAGATGTTCCAGGTATATATAGCTGAAATAAACTATTCAGATGTCTAATGAATTACTATTATATTAAATTGTACTACTTACAGTTTGTCTTTAATACAGGGGAATTTCATTTTAAAAGCTAGACCATTTAAAAGTCCATTTTAGCGATCCTTTTCTGTGTTCTGTAAGCGTCCTGCTCCTGAGGGGTTAAAGGTCATGTTGCACTTCCTCTCAGACTCAGGAAGTCTTCAGGATGAATTCAGGGTGAGGCAGAGACAGAAGCTTGAGGCAAGCTGAAAACATTCTCTAAACTTTTCTGAAGTTATTCAGCAGGGAAATAGACTAGTCTTTAAACACAGAGGGCTCGTGAACACATTCTGCAAGCCACATTTTAACTGAAAGACTTTTTTTAACATCAAATAAGCAGGGGAAAGTTATACAACCTTAATAACATCACTAGAAAGAAAAGGGGATTAAAAACACATCAGTGCACACATTTAACTATATCCCACACTGTCAGTAACACTATATGTAAATAATGTGTTAAATATTAAAAATTAAAACAGTAGAGAGTTTTAACATTCTCTTCTAGACACATAAATTTCCCAACAGTCAAACCAGCCCCCAAACTAGACTCATTCTATTAAAGTTACTCAGTTACTAAATTATTATTGAAAAAGAAATACTGAGAGGACAGAAAAGAAAGGAAATGGAATAAAAAATAAAAAATTAAAACTGTTTGAGTATGGTATTTCCCTTTATATTAATATTAGTTAAGTTAAAATAAGCTTATTAGTATATACTTTACCTTATCTAATGGAAACAAATGCAATATTACATTAACAGGGAGACTAATGCTTATAAACGGAAATGAATGTAGTGAAAATAGTAAAGTATTACCTTTAGGTGATTTCATTTAAGAGATGTTTCAGAAAAAGCCTGTTTTAAGACAAATAACATATAAATAACAGGTAATTGTATTTATCTCTGAGCTTTTTTTTTTTGTTCTCTTTAACTGACCAATCATTCCTTGTAGCCTGTCTTTTTAAATATATGCTCAGGTGCATATCATCATGTCATCAGTAGAATTAAGTAGATTATTTTTTCCTGGAAGCAGGAAACTGCATATTTTAAGGAATCAAAAATGTTCCCCTCTGGCAAGAATAATCTTAGTTTTCCAGGGTAGATTAGGTGAGTTTTTATTCCAGCTTTCTTTAGTGATTTTCACAGAGAAATACAAGCTTTTCTTTTCAAAATCACCAGAGAGGAATGTTCACTGTCAAATCTAATGAAAGAATCATCAAGTTTTATGTGTGAAGCAGACTAGACTGTTTTCAAAACTAGATCCTTGTCTTGACTAGAAATACATTTGACTATTATAGATCTTGGATTTGAAAGTTTTTTGCTTAGTGTCACTACAGGCAAAGATCTATGAGCCCTCTCTATGCCAAAAGACAGGGCTTCAGGAAGGTTTAATGTTTTAGGGATCCAAGTGGATAAGAAGTTCACCATGTTATTTTCTTCTAGTTGCTCAGGGACTCCATAAATCTCGATGTTGTTCCTTCTCTCTCTATTTTCCAGGTCATCAATTTTTTTTTTCTAAGAACTTGTTTTGTTGAAGAATAAAATCAATTTTATGTTCTCCTTCTGTAAGTCTGCTGTCTATGTCAGTGATAGAATCCTCCATAGCAGATATCTGGAATTTCTGTTGTTTTACTACTTCCTTGATTAATTTAATCTGCTTTGTACAATCTTCTTTTATTTTTTCCAGTTTATCTAGCTTTAAGGATAGGTCTTGTATACTACAACGAATAGACTGTAACTCTTTCTTCACTGAATTTTCCTGTGAACCTACTTAAGAGTGGTTCATCTTCCTTTGGTAAATCTTTATCTTGAAGTTTTGACAGGAAAATATTTCAAATGTAAATTTTTTTACCACCAAAATGTCCCAAGAAGTTTCCAACTCAATATCCCAACTTATTTGAATGATTTTTGATGAAAATGACAATTTAATCCTGTCAAAAATGTATAGAAGAAGCAGAGCAAAATTCTTCTGCTGCTAACTGCTTGCCATGTTAGCCACCACTGTGATTTGTATTCTTTATTCTATTGTTATCCCTATCTTTCTGTTATGAACAAAGAGGCTGACCTTGTTCTTTGTTTCTTTGGATACTTCTGAAACAAACACATCAAAGTATTGGACCCAGGACAGACCCCTGTGATACTACATTAATCATTTTCATCAGACGTTGTCCCTTTCACCATAACCCTTTCTGTCTTAGAGTTTAACCATACAGCTATCCAGTTTCCTCATTCTTTAACCTAACCCAACCACTACAATTTTCCTATCAGGTTCCTGTTTTGGAGAAAGTTAAAGATCTTGCTGAAGTCCAGGTAGATTTTGTCTACTCCCACTGTCTTGTCAAGGTCAACTGCAACCCAGTCATAAAACAGTTTCTTCCGACCATGAACACATGTCAGTTGCCAACTGCCCCAGACCAAAGAAAAAAAGGTCTTCCAAAGTTGCAGACAAAAAAAAACAGACTTAACAAGACTTCCTGGACTTAGAAATGTAGTGAAAACCTTATACAAGTTCTTTGTTATAGCTACTAGCACAAAAAACATTTAAGGGGTCAGAATATCAGCTTGCACTCAGGGCAGCTGGATACTTTGGTCACCCTTGTTACATTACTGTTGTTTGCTGTACAGGACATTATTATCAGCTAGGAATGTTAGTGGCCTTCCCTTCAGGATTTTTGTCATATCTCTTTTTCTCAACAATGTTATCAATCTAACAAGCGTAGTTCTCTGGTATTTTTCTACTCCCCTCATCTTATACAAGTGAACCACATCTGCTGTCCTCCTGTCCTCCAGCACTTATGCATTAGCCAATGATCTATTGAAGCTCTCTCTCAGGGTATGTGCAAACACAGTGTCCAGATTTCTGAGACCATGTGATTTTGTCCATCTGATCCTTGTGCTTTATTCTTTTCATGAGCATCCAGTTCCTTATAACCTCCTCATCCTTCTATATTCTATTGTCTGTGCACTTTTCTTTTTTTAAAAATTTCTTTATTGCAGTTTTTTAGGATACAACATATAAGACAATATACAATAAGATACACACACATACAACAAAACATAACATTCTATATACAATATATACAAAGAAGTCACTTCAAAAATTTAATTTTTGTACTAACCACATATTCTGCAGTGATAAGTAGAATAAAACAGTACCATTAGTTGTTTATTACATATACTAGGGAAAGTCAAACTAGAACCACTTTATATAGGGTATGTTGTTGTTTAATCAACTTATCTACGCAAATATTTATAAAATGACAATGTTAAAAAGGTTCTAAGTATATCCTTATTGATTGTCTTACATACATTGCATATTTCACTTTTAGATTTAATATTTTTACCTCTTGAGAATGAAATCTAATAAGTATTCCCAATACACTTGGTAATATTTACATTTCTTAGTAACATATAGTAGCTTCTCCCCAGTCTGCCCTGCCTTCTTTCCAGCATGGCATCTTCCCATTTTACTTCTCTTTGTGAAGACTGAAGCAAAGTATTTGTTCAGTATCTGATTTTTTCCTTTCTTCTTTAATATCCTCCCATCTTTGTTCAACCTGTCTAGGTCTGTCCTTCCCTTTCATACCTTCATTCTGCTATGTATTAAATTCCTCGTTTCCCTAACTGTTCCCTTATGCTATCTACTTTTTGAATTTATATTAGTGATAGTAGTGCAACAGGTAACATGCTTACCTTTGGTGTAGAAGGTGTATTCCTGCACCAAGTAGATTGATTGCTGACACTACAGAGCAGAATAATGGGATTACCGCACTCCTTAGTGTGCCATCCTTCAGATGAGATGTTAAACCAAAGCCTCATATGCTTGAGTAGGTGGAAGCTCAGATGGATATTAAAGACTGCACTGCACCTTTTGAAAAGATTTGGGGAAGTTTCTTGATACCCTGGACAAATTTTCCCTAGTAGTATTAATGCCACCTCTGGTCTTCCCTGAAAAGAGGCTACTAGCCTAGTCAGACTAACCTGTGCAACAAAATAAAAATTTAGCCTTTGGCTGTTCTTAAGCTCTTTGTTCCCTTTTTGTTAGCCTCTTTGTACTGTCTTCACCACTTCCACACCCCCTCCTTTCCACCTTTTATCTTTTGCCATAATTACAATCTTCACATTCCTATTTAGCCACAATAACCTTCCTCTCTTTCTGCATTTTTGCCCCTACCTCACCCCCTTCCCCTTAACACTGACTATTCCATCCCTGATAACTCCCATAGCTTATTTACTTGCCCAGTTTGATCCCCAGTCTCATAACTCAGTACTGACCATCTCCCTCATCCCGACATCATACAGTCTCCTAACATATCACACTATAATCTTTGACTTTTTGTTTTTGCCCTTCTTCCTTACTCTAAACCACACAGTGCCATGGTCAGTGTTGGCTAACATTACCTAACTCAGGCTGTCCCTGACATCCTCTGCATTGGTTAAGACCTCATCCAGAAGTCTATCCTGTCTACTACAATCCTGCACTAGTTAGATGAACTGCTTATTGTTGAAGACCCCCACTTAACCCTACAGTTTGGAGACTACTAGTCTGCGTCTGGTAGATTCAGATCACCCATGAGTATTCCTCCTGCACCACTCTTTATTCTGTTCCTCAGTCTCTCATTCTTTTCACTTGTGCCAGTTGGATAATAACATTGTATTAGTCCATGAACTTGCCCCTCTTCCTGTAATTTAACCATCAGGACACTAAATGTAGCTCCTAACGCCTGGTTTGGTGTTCTTTTTCTTCCCTGGTCTCACAGCTGATACCTTCCTTAATGTTTTTTGCTAGTCCACACCATCTCTCCCTTTTTTCTAATTACTGAACAGCATATATGCAGGCACCACTTTGCCTGACTCTGTCTTGATATCAGCCAATGTTTTACCAGCAATGTCCACCTTCCCATCCTATATCACTGCTTGCAGCTCTCCAGTCTTCCCACAGAGACTACCCAGACACCTTGCACTGCAGAAAAAAAATATTTAGCTATGGTTTCAGTCACCCTTGTTTGTTACTCTGCTGTTTTCCACATCTCATGTTACTTTCTGTCTACTGCCTAAACAATTAGCCCTCTCTCTGTTTCTGTCATTCCCCCCTTCCCCTTCCATCTTAGCTTCAAATTACAGTCAGTAAGATGTACTTTTTCAACTAAGCATTAAGCTCTGCTGTCCATTCTTGGCTAAGATGGATAATCACCCTTGCACAGAGCTGGTCTATCTACCAGCTGTGTCCCTAACCTCCTACCAGTCCCAAGCCCTTTTCTCTTCATCATTGCTACAGCCAGACATTACACTTCCTAGTCCTCCATTGCTTTAGTGGGCTGTCTGCTGGCATGGGTAAAAATTCTGACAATGCTTCCTGCAGCTCCCTCTCTAGCCATTTCTGTACTCTCATAGCCATCTCAGCTGTCTCTTCTGACATTGGTGCCTACATAATATGTCCACCATGCCCCTAGGGATCATTTTGTTCATGTACTCCTGAATTTTACTTGGTTTGATCCCCCCGAGACCAGTTTTACTGAGATCTATTTTTTTCTTTCTTTCTTAGCTGCCTATAGTCTTGATCCTTTAGAGACTGAGTTAATAATCACCTTAACATTCCTTCCCTTCCCCCACACACTGGCACTTTCTCTTTCTTACCTCTAACATTCCCATATCCACTCTCACTATTTTCAGTCTTCCTTAGTGATTTTTCTATTTGCCTTACTCTCTGTGGTGTGTTTAACGTATTTACCATTCCTTTTGTAGTCTTTTATAACAACTTTCCACTGTTCTGTTTCTTCTATGATCTGCTGCTTTCAAGTGGCTGAGTATCTATCCTTGTTCTGTTCACTTAGCAATGTTCATTGATTCCTGGCCAGTTCTGGTTCTGTCTCTTTTTCACATCTCACTAACCCAGCCACTGGGGATGCACAAGCCAGTGCATGTCTTTGTGCCAGTCCCAAGCCTGGATAAGGGTTGCGTCATGAAGGATATCCGGCGTAAAACATTTGTCAAATGAGATATGCGGAATACAATACAGATTTACATACCGGATCGGTCAAGGCCCGGGTTAACAATGATCTCCACCAGTACTGTTAGCCAACAGGATGCTGGCAGAAATTATGCAGAGGACAGGAAGAAATAGAAACAGATGATTCACTGTGGTGACCCCTAATGGGAACAGCTGAAAGAAAAAGAAGACTACATTTATATGTCTCCTTAAGAAGTAACTGTCTTTTCTTTTCCCTCCTTTACACAGCTGTGTCTTCCATTTTTCACTTCATGTACTCAGTGCCACATCACTTCGCATGTGTCTGTACTAGTTTGACAACTTCTGCCCATGCTCTCTTATCCTCTTCCCTTTTATCTATAACCTTTCCCATTCAATCTTTTCTCCATGCCTCCCATTGCGTCCTACTCTCCAGTCATATTCTACCTTTCATATCTGACTAGTCAGTACATTAACATCTCCCAAATTCTACTATGAAGTGGTTTACCCTCCTGCAGAAACTACTTTCTGTGCAGTCCCAAGCTCCCTATGGCAAGCAAATGTTCCACTTCCATGGCACCTCGGGTTGCCATTATTTTTGTCAAATTTGTTCATTGTTGTGTCTGTAGGTTAGGGTTACAGTAAGGGATAGGTAAGTGGATAGATGACATTAGTGTTTGAGTGAGTGTTTCAGAGTTAGGGATAAAGTAAAGACAAAGTTAGGTAGTAGATATGGTGTTATATGTGTCCCTTAAACTTGCTGTATGTCCAGGATGTCTTATGCACTGATAGTGTTACGGGAGGAGTTTTCCTGTGGTGAGTTCTAGGGTTAGGATTAGAAAGAACAACAGGGATGGGGTTAGTATGTATTAGTACATGGACTTGGGTAGTGAACCTTAACTTTGGAAAAAAACTTCATATTATGTTTGAAATTAGTGGTAGGGTTAATGGATCACAAGAAGAAACTGGTTGTTTTCCTGTTGCAATCTATTATTTT